>NW_027100560.1:292796-361662 GCF_031753505.1 Anomalospiza imberbis | reverse complement strand
CCGGGGGGGTCTCGGGGTCCCGGGGCTGCCGTGGCCAGCGCCGCCGTGCCGGGATCCCGCAGGATCGAGAGCTACTCGTGCAAGCTGGCCGGGATCGACAAGCAGCTCTTCAAGCAGTTCTGCCACGAGGGGCAGCCCCACGCGCTCGAGGCCCTGTCCCCGCCCCAGAGCTCCGGCCTCAGCCCCGGCAGGTGGGCACGGGGGGAAACGGGGGGGAAACGGGGGGAAATGGGGAGAAACTGGGGGGAAATGGGGAGGAAAACGGGGGAAATGGGGGGAAACTGGGAGAAATGGGGGGAAAATGGGGAGAAATGGGGAGAAAATGGGGAGAAATGGGGAGAAAATGGGGAGAAACTGGGGGGAAATGGGGGGAAATGGGGAGAAAATGGGGGAAATGGGGGGAAATGGGGAGAAAATGGGGAGAAAATGGGGAGAAATGGGGGAAATGGGGAGAAAATTGGGGGGAAATGGGGAGAAATGGGGGGAAATGGGGAGAAAATGGGGGGAAACTGGGGGGAAATGGGGAGAAATGGGGAGAAATGGAGGGGAAATTGGGGAGAAATGGGAGAAATGGAGGGGAAATTGGGGAGAAATGGGGGGAAATGGGGAGAAATGGGGGGAAATGGGGAGAAAATGGGGAGAAATGGGGGGAAATGGGGAGAAATGGGGGGAAATGGGGAGAAACTGGGGGGAGAATGGGAGAAACTGGGGAGGAAAATGGGGAGAAGAAATGGGGGGAAATGGGGGGAAATGGGGGGAAACTGGGGAGAAATGGGGGGAAAATGGGGAGAAATGGGGAGAAATGGGGGAGAAAATGGGGGGAAATGGGGGGAAATGGGAACTGGGGAGAAATGGGGGGAAATGGGGAGAAAATGGGGGAGAAATGGGGAGAAAATGGGGGGAAATGGGGAGAAAATGGAGAAACTGGGGAGAAATGGGGAGAAAATGGGGGGAAATGGGGGGGAAATGGGGAGAAAATGGGGGGAAATGGGGGGACTGGGGGGGAACTGGGGAGAAATGGGGAGAAACTGGGGAGGGGGAAACGGGGGGGAAATGGGGAGAAAATGGGGGGAAATGGGAAGAAATGGGGAGAAATGGGAGAAAATGAGGAGAAATGGGGAGAAATGGGGGGGGAAACTGGGGGGAAACTGGGGGGAAATGGGGAGAAATGGGGGAAATGGGGGAAATGGGGGAGAAACTGGGGGGAAATGGGGAGAAATGGGGAGAAATGGGGGGAAATGGGGAGAAAATGGGGGGAAATGGGGAGAAACTGGGGAGGAAATGGGGGGAAATGGGGAGAAATGGGGAGAAATTGGGAGAAATGGGGAGAAACTGGGGGAAAATGGGGAGAAAATGGGGGGGAAACTGGGGGAAATGGGGAGAAAATGGGGGGAAATGGGAGAAATGGGGAGAAATGGGGAGAAAATGGGGGGAAAAGGGGAGAAAATGGGGGAAATGGGGAGAAATGGGGGGAAAAGGGGGAGAAAATGGGGAGAAAATGGGGAGAAATGGGGGGAAATGGGGAGAAAATGGGGGGAAACTGGGGGGAAATGGGGAGGAAAATGGGGGGGAACTGGGGGAAATGGGGAGAAAATGGGGGGAAATGGGAGAAACTGGGGGGGAAATGGGGGGAACTGGGGGGAAATGGGGAGAAATGGGGGGAAATGGGGAGAAAATGGGGGGAAATTGGGAGAAACTGGGGGGAAATGGGGAGAAATGGGGGAGAAATGGGGGAGAAATGGGGGGGGAAATGGGGGGAAATGGGGAGAAATGGGGGGAAATGGGGAGAAATGGGGGGAAACTGGGGAGAAATGGGGAGGAAATGGGGGGAAATGGGGAAAAATGGGGAGAAATGGGGAGAAAATGGGGGGAAACTGGAGAGAAATGGGGGGAATTGGGGGGAAATGGGGAGAAAATGGGGAGAAATGGGGAGGAAAATGGGGAGAAATGGGGAGAAATGGGGAGAAACTGGGGGGAAATGGGGAGAAACTGGGGGAGAAATGGGGAGAAATGGGGGGAAATGGGGAGAAATGGGGGGGAAATGGGGAGAAAATGGGGGGAAATGGGGAGAAACTGGGGGGAAATGGGAGAGGAAACTGGGGGGAAATGGGGGGAAATGGGAACTGGGGAGAAATGGGGAAAAAATGGGGGGGAAATGGGGGGGAAATCAGGGGGGAAATGGGGGGAAATGGGGAGAAATGGGGGGAAATGGGGAGAAATGGGGGAGAAATGGGGAGAAATGGGGGGAAATGGGGGGAAATGAAATGGGGGGAAATGGGGAGAAATGGGGAGAAATGGGGGGAAACTGGGGGGAAATGGGGAGAAACTGGGGTGGGGAACTGGGGGGGAACTGGGTTGGACACCGGCAAACTGGGATGAGCTCCGGGAAACCGGGATGGAAACTGGGGTGGGCACTGGGGGGAACTGGGACGGGCACCGGGAAACTGGGATGGAAACTGGGACGGGCACTGGGGGGAACTGGGACGGGCACTGGGGGGAACTGGGACGGGCACCGGGATCCCAGCATTGGCCACGGGGTCCTGGGATGAGTTCTGGGATCGTGGGATCCGTGCTGGAATCCTGGCGTCGGTACTGGGATTGTGGGATCAGCCCCGGATCAGCTCTGGGATCTCTGGGATCCCCTGGGATCAGCTCTGGGAGTTTGGGATCAGCTCTGGGATATCTAGGAGCTCTGAGATCTCTGGGATCAGCTCTGGGATCTCTCTGGGATCCCCCTGGGATCTCTGGGATCAGCTCTGGGAGTTTGGGATCAGCTCTGGGATATCTAGGAGCTCTGAGATCTCTGGGATCAGCTCTGGGATCTCTCTGGGATCCCCCTGGGATCTCTGGGATCAGCCCCAGGATCTGCCCAGGATCTCTGGGATCTCTCTGGGATCTCTGGGATCAGCTCTGGGATCTCTGGGATCCCCCTGGGATCAGCTCTGGGAGTTTGGGATCAGCTCTGGGATATCTAGGAGCTCTGAGATCTCTGGGATCAGCTCTGGGATCTCTCTGGGATCTCTGGGATCAGCTCTGGGATCTCTGGGATCAGCTCTGGGATCTCTGGGATCAGCCCCAGGATCTGCCCAGGATCTCTGGGATCTCTCTGGGATCTCTGGGATCAGCTCTGGGATCTCTGGGATCTCTCTGGGATCTCTGGGATCAGCTCTGGGATCTCTGGGATCAACTCTGGGATCCCGCTGGGATCTCTGGGATCAGCCCCGGAGCAGCTCTGCATTGTGGGATTGGCTGCAGGAGCCAACACAGGAGCGCTGTCCCCGGGACCCTGGGAACCTGTGCTGACACCAGTGACACCAGTTTGAGCCCAGTTTGAGCCCAGTTTACCTCAGTTTGATCCCAGTTTGTCCCAGTTTGAGCCCAGTTTGAGCCCAGTTTGAGCCCAGTTTCTGCCCAGTTTGAGCCCAGTTTGATCCCAGTGACCCCAGTTTGATCCCAGTTTATCCCAGTTTGTCCCAGTTTGAGCCCAGTTTATCCCAGTTTGAGCCAGTTTGACCCCAGTTTGAGCCTGGTTTGTCCCCAGTTTGATCCCAGTGACCCCAGTTTGAGCCCGGTTTGTCCCAGTTTGTCCCAGTTTGAGCCCGGTTTGTCCCCAGGCAGGGCGAGGGCCCGCTCAGCGACACCATTGACCCCAGTTTGTCCCAGTTTGACCCAGTTTGAGCCTGGTTTGTCCCAGTTTGTCCAGTTTGAGCCCGGTTTAAGCCTGTTTGAGTCCAGTTTGATCCCAGTGACCCCAGTTTGACCCCAGTTTGTCCCAGTTTGAGCCCGGTTTGAGCCCAGTTTGATCCCAGTGACCCCAGTTTACCCCAGTTTGATCCCAGTTTGTCCCAGTTTGTCCCAGTTTGAGCCCGGTTTGTCCCCAGGCAGGGCGAGGGCCCGCTCAGCGACACCAGTGACCCCAGTTTGACCCCAGTTTGTCCCAGTTTGTCCCAGTTTGAGCCCGGTTTGAGCCCGGTTTGAGCCCAGTTTGATCCCAGTGACCCCAGTTTACCCCAGTTTGATCCCAGTTTGAGCCAGTTTGTCCCAGTTTGAGCCCGGTTTGTCCCCAGGCAGGGCGAGGGCCCGCTCAGCGACACCAGTGACCCCAGTTTGACCCCAGTTTGTCCCAGTTTGAGCCCGGTTTGAGCCCGGTTTAGCCCAGTTTGATCCCAGTTTGACCCCAGTTTATCCAGTTTGTCCCAGTTTGAGCCCGGTTTGTCCCCAGGCAGGGCGAGGGCCCGCTCAGCGACACCAGTGACCCCAGTTTATCCCAGTGACCCCAGTTTGACCCCAGTTTGTCCCAGTTTGACCCCAGTTTACCCCAGTTTGACCCCAGTTTGTCCCAGTTTGTCCCAGTTTGAGCCCGGTTTGTCCCCAGGCAGGGCGAGGGCCCGCTCAGCGACACCAGTGACCCCAGTTTGACCCCAGTTTGTCCCAGTTTGACCCAGTTTGAGCCCGGTTTGAGCCCGGTTTGATCCCAGTGACCCCAGTTTGTCCCAGTTTGTCCCAGTTTGTCCCAGTTTGAGCCCGGTTTGTCCCCAGGCAGGGCGAGGGCCCGCTCAGCGACACCAGTGACCCCAGTTTGAGCCCAGTTTATCCCAGTTTGAGCCAGTTTGACCCCAGTTTGAGCCTGGTTTGTCCCCAGTTTGATCCCAGTGACCCCAGTTTGATCCCAGTTTGTCCCCAGTTTGTCCCAGTTTGAGCCCGGTTTGTCCCCAGGCAGGGCGAGGGCCCGCTCAGCAACACCAGTGACCCCAGTTTGACCCCAGTTTATCCCAGTTTGACCCAGTTTGAGCCCGGTTTGTTCCAGTTTGATCCCTGTGACCCCAGTTTACCCCAGTTTGATCCAGTTTGTCCCAGTTTGTCCCAGTTTGAGCCCGGTTTGTCCCCAGGCAGGGCGAGGGCCCGCTCAGCGACACCAGTGACCCCAGTTTGTCCCCAGTTTGACCCCAGTTTGTCCCAGTTTGAGCCCGGTTTGAGCCCAGTTTGATCCCAGTGACCCCAGTTTGATCCCAGTTTGTCCCCAGTTTATCCCAGTTTGACCCCAGTTTGTCCCCAGTTTGATCCCAGTTTGATCCCAGTTTGTCCCAGTTTGAGCCCGGTTTGAGCCCAGTTTGACCCCAGTTTGTCCCCAGTTTGATCCCAGTTTGTCCCAGTTTGTCCCAGTTTGAGCCCGGTTTGAGCCCGGTTTGAGCCCAGTTTGATCCCAGTTTGTCCCAGTTTGATCCCAGTTTGATCCCAGTTTGATCTCAGTTTGATCCAGTTTATCCCAGTTTGAGCCCAGTTTGAGCCCAGTTTGAGCCCAGTTTGTGCCCAGTTTGAGCCCAGTTTGATCCCAGTTTGATCCCAGTTTGACCCCAGTTTGACCCCAGTTTGTGCCCAGTTTGATCCCAGTTTGACCCCAGTTTGTCCCCAGTTTGACCCCAGTTTGTCCCAGTTTGTCCCAGTTTGAGCCCGGTTTGAGCCCGGTTTATCCCAGTTTACCCCAGTTTGACCCCAGTTTATCCCAGTTTGTCCCAGTTTGAGCCCGGTTTGTCCCCAGGCAGGGCGAGGGCCCGCTCAGCGACACCAGTGACCCCAGTTTACCCCAGTTTGTCCCAGTTTGTCCAGTTTGTCCAGTTTGAGCCCGGTTTGTCCCCAGGCAGGGCGAGGGCCCGCTCAGCGACACCAGTGACCCCAGTTTGATCCCAGTTTGTCCCAGTTTGTCCCAGTTTGAGCCCGGTTTGATCCAGTTTGATCCCAGTGACCCCAGTTTGACCCCAGTTTGATCCCAGTTTGTCCCCAGTTTGATCCCAGTTTGAGCCCGGTTTGAGCCAGTTTGAGTCCAGTTTGATCCCAGTTTGATCCCAGTTTACCCCAGTTTGATCCAGTTTGATCCCAGTTTATCCCAGTTTACCCCAGTTTGAGCCCAGTTTGACCCCAGTTTGTCCCAGTTTGTCCCAGTTTGAGCCCGGTTTGTCCCCAGGCAGGGCGAGGGCCCGCTCAGCGACACCAGTGACCCCAGTTTGATCCCAGTTTGTCCCAGTTTGTCCCAGTTTGAGCCCGGTTTGAGCCCAGTTTGATCCCAGTGACCCCAGTTTGATCCCAGTTTGTCCCAGTTTGAGCCCAGTTTGAGCCCGGTTTGAGCCCAGTTTGATCCCAGTGACCCCAGTTTGAGCCCAGTTTGTCCCAGTTTGTCCCAGTTTGAGCCCGGTTTGTCCCCAGGCAGGGCGAGGGCCCGCTCAGCGACACCAGTGACCCCAGTTTGACCCCAGTTTGACCCCAGTTTGTCCCAGTTTGAGCCCGGTTTGAGCCCAGTGACCCCAGTTTGATCCAGTTTGTCCCAGTTTGTCCCAGTTTGATCCCAGTTTGAGCCCGGTTTGAGCCCAGTTTGATCCCAGTGACCCCAGTTTGATCCCAGTTTGTCCCAGTTTGAGCCCGGTTTGAGCCCAGTTTGATCCCAGTGACCCCAGTTTGAGCCCAGTTTGTCCCAGTTTGATCCAGTTTGAGCCCGGTTTGAGCCCGGTTTGAGCCCAGTTTGATCCCAGTGACCCCAGTTTACCCCAGTTTGATCCCAGTTTGTCCCAGTTTGTCCCAGTTTGAGCCCGGTTTGTCCCCAGGCAGGGCGAGGGCCCGCTCAGCGACACCAGTGACCCCAGTTTGACCCCAGTTTGTCCCAGTTTGTCCCAGTTTGAGCCCGGTTTGAGCCCAGTTTGATCCCAGTGACCCCAGTTTACCCCAGTTTGACCCCAGTTTGTCCCAGTTTGTCCCAGTTTGAGCCCGGTTTGTCCCCAGGCAGGGCGAGGGCCCGCTCAGCGACACCAGTGACCCCAGTTTGATCCCAGTTTGTCCCAGTTTGATCCCAGTTTGAGCCCGGTTTGAGCCCAGTTTGATCCCAGTGACCCCAGTTTGACCCCAGTTTATCCCAGTTTGTCCCAGTTTGAGCCCGGTTTGAGCCCAGTTTGATCCCAGTGACCCCAGTTTACCCCAGTTTGACCCCAGTTTGTCCCAGTTTGTCCCAGTTTGAGCCCGGTTTGTCCCCAGGCAGGGCGAGGGCCCGCTCAGCGACACCAGTGACCCCAGTTTGACCCCAGTTTATCCCAGTTTGTCCCAGTTTGTCCCAGTTTGAGCCCGGTTTGAGCCCGGTTTGTCCCCAGGCAGGGCGAGGGCCCGCTCAGCGACACCAGTGACCCCAGTTTGATCCCAGTTTGTCCCAGTTTGTCCCAGTTTGAGCCCGGTTTGTCCCCAGGCAGGGCGAGGGCCCGCTCAGCGACACCAGTGACCCCAGTTTGATCCCAGTTTATCCCAGTTTGTCCCAGTTTGTCCCAGTTTGAGCCCGGTTTGAGCCCGGTTTGAGCCCGGTTTGATCCCAGTGACCCCAGTTTACCCCAGTTTGACCCCAGTTTGTCCCAGTTTGTCCCAGTTTGAGCCCGGTTTGTCCCCAGGCAGGGCGAGGGCCCGCTCAGCGACACCAGTGACCCCAGTTTATCCCAGTTTGTCCCAGTTTGTCCCAGTTTGAGCCCGGTTTGAGCCCAGTTTGATCCCAGTGACCCCAGTTTGATCCCAGTTTGTCCCAGTTTGTCCCAGTTTGAGCCCGGTTTGTCCCCAGGCAGGGCGAGGGCCCGCTCAGCGACACGTGCAGCCGCAAGACGCTGTTCTACCTGATCGCCACGCTGAACGAGGCCTTCCGGCCCGACTACGACTTCAGCGCCGCCAAGAGCCACGAGTTCAGCCGCGAGCCCAGCCTCAACTGGGTGCGCACTGGGAGGGACTGGGAGCACTGGGATGGGACTGGGAACACTGGGATGGGGCTGGGATGGGACTGGGATGGGACTGGGAACACTGGGATGGGGCTGGGAGGGACTGGGAGAGACTGGGATGGGGCTGGGAAAGACTGGGATGGGACTGGGAGCACTGGGATGGGGCTGGGAGGGACTGGGAGAGACTGGGATGGGGCTGGGAACACTGGGATGGGACTGGGAACACCGGGAACACTGGGATGGGACTGGGATGGGACTGGGAACACTGGGATGGGGCTGGGAGGGACTGGGAGAGACTGGGATGGGACTGGGAACACTGGGATGGGACTGGGAACACTGGGATGGGACTGGGATGGGACTGGGAACACTGGGATGGGACTGGGAACACTGGGATGGGACTGGGAACACTGGGATGGGACTGGGATGGGACTGGGAACACTAGGATGGGACTGGGAACACTGGGAGGGACTGGGAACACTGGGATGGGACTGGGATGGGACTGGGAACTGGGACTGGGAACACTGGGATGGGACTGGGAACACTGGGAACACTGGGATGGGACTGGGAACACCGGGAACGCTGGGATGGGACTGGGAACACCGGGAACACTGGGATGGGACTGGGATGGGACTGGGAGCACTGGGATGGGGCTGGGAGGGACTGGGAGAGACTGGGATGGGGCTGGGAACACTGGGATGGGACTGGGAACACCGGGAACACTGGGATGGGACTGGGATGGGACTGGGAACACTGGGATGGGGCTGGGAGGGACTGGGAGAGACTGGGATGGGACTGGGAACACTGGGATGGGACTGGGAACACTGGGATGGGACTGGGATGGGACTGGGAACACTGGGATGGGACTGGGAACACTGGGAGGGACTGGGAACACTGGGATGGGACTGGGATGGGACTGGGAACTGGGACTGGGAACACTGGGATGGGACTGGGAACACTGGGAACACTGGGATGGGACTGGGAACACCGGGAACGCTGGGATGGGACTGGGAACACCGGGAACACTGGGATGGGACTGGGAACACTGGGAACACTGGGAGGGACTGGGAACACTGGGATGGGACTGGGAACACTGGGAGGGACTGGGAACACTGGGAGGGACTGGGAACACCGGGAACACTGGGAGGGACTGGGAGCACTGGGAACACTGGGAGGGACTGGGAACACCGGGAACACTGGGATGGGACTGGGATGGGACTGGGAACACTGGGAACACCGGGAACACTGGGAGGGACTGGGAACACCGGGAACACTGGGATGGGACTGGGAACACTGGGAGGGACTGGGAGCACTGGGAACACTGGGAGGGACTGGGAACACCGGGAACACTGGGATGGGACTGGGATGGGACTGGGAACACTGGGAACACTGGGATGGGACTGGGAACACTGGGAACACTGGGATGGGACTGGGATGGGACTGGGAACACTGGGAACACTGGGATGGGACTGGGAACACTGGGAACACTGGGATGGGACTGGGATGGGACTGGGAACACTGGGAACACTGGGAACACTGGGATGGGACTGGGAACACCGGGAACACTGGGATGGGACTGGGAACACTGGGATGGGACTGGGAACACTGGGAGGGACTGGGAACACTGGGAGGGACTGGGAACACTGGGATGGGACTGGGAGCACTGGGAACACTGGGAGGGACTGGGAACACCGGGAACACTGGGATGGGACTGGGAACACTGGGAGGGACTGGGAACACCGGGAACACTGGGATGGGACTGGGATGGGACTGGGAACACTGGGAACACTGGGAGGGACTGGGAACACCGGGAACACTGGGATGGGACTGGGATGGGACTGGGAACACTGGGAACACCGGGAACACTGGGAGGGACTGGGAACACCGGGAACACTGGGATGGGACTGGGAACACTGGGAGGGACTGGGAGCACTGGGAGCACTGGGAGGGACTGGGAACACCGGGAACACTGGGATGGGACAGGACGGGACGGGATGCAGGAATTGGGATGTACCTGGAGACGGGGCGTGGAACGGGAAAAGCCTGGAATGCTCCGGGAGGGAAGGGATCTCTGGGATGATCCCATTCCCAAGGGGCAGCTCCCGCTGTCCTGGCATAGTCCAGGGGCTGGAGCAGCCCCGGATCCTCTGGGAATTCCAGCCCCAAATCCCGATTTTCCACGGGAAGCCGTTCCCCAGTCCCGTCCCTCCAGCCTTTGCCCCGGCCCCTCTCCAGCTCTCCCGGGAAAACCCTGGAAAGGCCCCGGGGGGCTCCGGACGCTGCCGGGCTGGGGAATCCCGAATTTCCCTGGGAATGCCACGTCCCTGTTCCCATGTCCCTGTCCCACGTTCCGTGTCCCTGTCCCCGTTCCCATGTCCTCATTCCCGTGTCCCTGTCCCTGTCCCCGTTCCCGTGTCCCTGTTCCCGTGTCCCTGTCCCCGTTCCCGTGTCCCTGTCCCCATTCCCGTGTCCCCGTTCCCGTGTCCCTGTCCCCATTCCCGTGTTCCCGTGTCCCCGTTCCCGTGTCCCTGTCCCCGTTCCCGTGTCCCTGTCCCCGTTCTCGTGTCCCTGTCCCCATTCCCGTGTCCCTGTCCCCGTTCCCGTGTTCCCGTTCCCGTGTCCCCATTCCCGTGTCCCTGTCCCCATTCCCCTGTCCCCATTCCCGTGTCCCTGTTCCCGTGTTCCCGTGTCCCACGTTCCCGGTCATTCCCGTGCCGCAGGTGGTGAATGCCGTGAACTGCAGCCTCTTCTCGGCCGTGCGCGAGGATTTCATCCCCGTTCCCGTGTCCCTGTCCCCATTCCTGTGTTCCCGTGTCCCTGTCCCCGTTCCCGTGTCCCCGTGTCCCCGTTCCCGTGTCCCTGTCCCCGTTCCCGTGTCCCAGTTCCCGTGTTCCCGTGTCCCACGTTCCCGGTCGTTGCCGTGCCGCAGGTGATGAATGCCGTGAACTGCAGCCTCTTCTCAGCCGTGCGCGAGGATTTCATCCCCATTCCCGTGTCCCCGTTCCCGTGTCCCCGTCCCCATTCCCGTGTCCCTGTCCCCATTCCCGTGTCCCCGTTCCCGTGTCCCCGTTCCCGTGTTCCCGTGTCCCACGTTCCCGGTCGTTGCCGTGCCGCAGGTGGTGAATGCCGTGAACTGCAGCCTCTTCTCGGCCGTGTGCGAGGATTTCATCCCCATTCCCGTGTCCCCGTTCCCGTGTCCCCGTCCCCATTCCCGTGTCCCTGTCCCCATTCCCGTGTCCCCGTTCCCGTGTCCCCGTTCCCGTGTTCCCGTGTCCCACGTTCCCGGTCGTTGCCGTGCCGCAGGTGGTGAATGCCGTGAACTGCAGCCTCTTCTCGGCCGTGCGCGAGGATTTCATCCCCGTTCCCGTGTTCCCGTGTCCCTGTCCCCATTCCCGTGTTCCCGTGTCCCCGTCCCCGTTCCCGTGTCCCCGTTCCCGTGTCCCTGTTCCCGTGTCCCACGTTCCCGGTCGTTGCCGTGCCGCAGGTGGTGAATGCCGTGAACTGCAGCCTCTTCTCGGCCGTGCGCGAGGATTTCAAGGCGCTGAAGCCGCTGCTCTGGGACGCGGTGGATGAGGAGATCTGCCTGGCCGAGTGCGACATCTACAGGTACGGGGCCACCTGGGGCCGGCCCTGCCCGATCCCAAGGGATCCCGGCCCTGCCCGGGGGATCCCAGCCCTGTGCGATCCCCTGGGATCCCGGCCCTTCCTGATCCCGAGGGATCCCGGCCCTTCCCGATCCCAAGGGATCCCGGCCCTTCCCGGGGGATCCCAGCCCTGTGCGATCCCCTGGGATCCCGGCCCTTCCCGATCCCAAGGGATCCCGGCCCTGCCCAGGGGATCCCAGCCTTTCCCATGGGATCCCAGCCCTTCCCATGGAATTCCGGCCCTTCCCGAGGGATCCCGGCCCTTCCCGATCCCAAGGGATCCCAGCCCTGCCCAAAGGATCCTGGCCCTTCCCGGGGGATCCCAGCCTTTCCCAAGGGATCCCAGCTCTTCCCAAGGGATCCCAGCTCTTCCTGATCCCCTGGGATCCCAGCCCTTCTCGAAGGATTCCAGTCCTGTTCCCATGCATCCAGGCCATTCCCGCTGTTCCTGTCCCCAATCCCGTCAGTGACAATCCCGCTGTTCCTGTCCCCAATCCCGTCAGTGACATTCCCGCTGTTCCTGTCCCCAATCCCATCAGTGACATTCCCGCTGTTCCTGTCCCCAATCCCGTCAGTGACATTCCCGCTGTTCCTGTCCCCAATCCCGTCAGTGACATTCCCGCTGTTCCTGTCCCCAATCCCGTCAGTGACATTCCCGCTGTTCCTGTCCCCAATCCCATCAGTGACATTCCCGCTGTTCCTGTCCCCAATCCCGTCAGTGACATTCCCGCTGTTCCTGTCCCCAATCCCGTCAGTGACATTCCCGCTGTTCCTGTCCCCAATCCCGTGACATTCCCGCTGTTCCTGTCCCCAATCCCGTCAGTGACATTCCCGCTGTTCCTGTCCCCAATCCCGTCAGTGACATTCCCGCTGTTCCTGTCCCCAATCCCGTCAGTGACATTCCCGCTGTTCCTGTCCCCAATCCCGTCAGTGACATTCCCGCTGTTCCTGTCCCCAATCCCGTCAGTGACATTCCCGCTGTTCCTGTCCCCAATCCCATCAGTGACATTCCCGCTGTTCCTGTCCCCAATCCCATCAGTGACATTCCCGCTGTTCCTGTCCCCAATCCCGTGACATTCCCGCTGTTCCTGTCCCCAATCCCGTCAGTGACATTCCCGCTGTTCCTGTCCCCAATCCCGTCAGTGACATTCCCGCTGTTCCTGTCCCCAATCCCGTGACATTCCCACTGTTCCTGTCCCCAGTCCCGTCAGTGACATTCCCGCTGTTCCTGTCCCCAATCCCGTCAGTGACATTCCCGCTGTTCCTGTCCCCAATCCCGTGACATTCCCGCTGTTCCTGTCCCCAATCCCGTCAGTGACATTCCCGCTGTTCCTGTCCCCAATCCCGTCAGTGACATTCCCGCTGTTCCTGTCCCCAATCCCTTGACATTCCCGCTGTTCCTGTCCCCAATCCCATCAGTGACAATCCCGCTGTTCCTGTCCCCAATCCCGTCAGTGACAATCCCGCTGTTCCTGTCCCCAATCCCGTCAGTGACATTCCCGCTGTTCCTGTCCCCAATCCCATCAGTGACATTCCCGCTGTTCCTGTCCCCAATCCCGTCAGTGACATTCCCGCTGTTCCTGTCCCCAATCCCGTCAGTGACATTCCCGCTGTTCCTGTCCCCAATCCCGTCAGTGACATTCCCGCTGTTCCTGTCCCCAATCCCGTGACATTCCCGCTGTTCCTGTCCCCAATCCCGTCAGTGACATTCCCGCTGTTCCTGTCCCCAATCCCATCAGTGACATTCCCGCTGTGCCTGTCCCCAATCCCGTGACATTCCCGCTGTTCCTGTTCCCAATCCCGTCAGTGACATTCCCGCTGTTCCTGTCCCCAATCCCATCAGTGACATTCCCGCTGTTCCTGTCCCCAATCCCATCAGTGACATTCCCACTGTTCCTGACCCCAATCCCGTCAGTGACATTCCCGCTGTTCCTGTCCCCAATCCCGTGACATTCCCGCTGTTCCTGACCCCAATCCCATCAGTGACATTCCCGCTGTTCCTGTCCCCAATCCTGTGACATTCCCGCTGTTCCTGTCCCCAATCCCATCAGTGACATTCCCGCTGTTCCTGACCCCAATCCCATCAGTGACATTCCCGCTGTTCCTGTCCCCAATCCCGTGACATTCCCACTGTTCCTGTCCCCAATCCCATCAGTGACATTCCCGCTGTTCCTGTCCCCAATCCCGTGACATTCCCGCTGTTCCTGTCCCCAATCCCATCAGTGACATTCCCGCTGTTCCTGTCCCCAATCCCGTGACATTCCCACTGTTCCTGTCCCCAATCCCGTCAGTGACATTCCCGCTGTTCCTGTCCCCAATCCCGTGACATTCCCGCTGTTCCTGTCCCCAATCCCGTGACATTCCCGCTGTTCCTGTCCCCAATCCCATCAGTGACATTCCCGCTGTTCCTGTCCCCAGTCCCGTGACATTCCCGCTGCTCCTGTCCCCAGTCCCGTGACATTCCCGCTGTTCCTGTCCCCAATCCCGTGACATTCCCGCTGTTCCTGTCCCCAGTCCCGTGACATTCCCGCTTTTCCCGTTCCCAGCTACAACCCCGACCTGGACTCGGATCCCTTCGGGGAGGACGGGAGCCTCTGGTCCTTCAACTACTTCTTCTACAACAAGAGGCTCAAGAGGATCGTCTTCTTCACCTGCCGCTCCATCAGGTCAGCCCCGCCCCCCGGGATTCCCGGAATTCCGGGAGCATTCCCCAGGGGATTCCCGGAATTCCGGGGGCATTCCCCAGGGGATTCCAGGGGGCATTCCCCAGGGAATTCCCGGGGACATTCCCCAGGGGATTCCTGGAATTCCGGGGGGCATTCCCCAGGGGATTCCAGGGGTCATTCCCCAGGGGCTTCCCGGAATTCCGGGGGGCATTCCCCAGGGGATTCCAGGGGGCATTCCCCAGGGGATTCCCGGAATTCCGGGAGGCATTCCCCAGGGGATTCCCGGAATTCCATGGGGCATTCCCCAGGGGATTCCAGGGGGCATTCCCCAGGGGATTCCTGGAATTCCAGGGGGCATTCCCCAGGGGATTCCAGGGGGCATTCCCCAGGGAATTCCCGGGGACATTCCCCAGGGGATTCCTGGAATTCCAGGGGGCATTCCTCAGGGGATTCCAGGGGGCATTCCCCAGGGAATTCCCGGGGACATTCCCTGCGGGATTCCCGGAATTCCGGGGGGCATTCCCCAGGGGATTCCCCTGAATTCCAGAGGCTGGATCCCTTGGAATTCCAGGGGCCATTCCCAAGGGGATTCCCTGCGATTCCGGGGGAAAGGGGGGGTGGTGGGGGGGGGCTGTTCTCGAGGAGATCCCCAGAATTCCAGGGGCCATTCCCAAGGGGATTCCCCGGAATTCCGTCCCGTGCTGCAGTGGCTACGCCTACACCCGCCCGGACACCGGGAACGAGCTGGACATGGACCTGGGCGAGGGCGACACCGAGAAGGGCGACAGCGGCGACCCCGAGGGCGGCGGCATCGAGGAGGACAGGTGGGCAGGGCGGGGCCGGGCGGGCGTGGCCGCAGGTGAGGCAGGTGGACCCTCCCTGTCGTCGTTCCAGGCCGCAGGTGATGTGCATGTGACGTTCCCGGCGGGATCCGAGACACCGGGAACGGAACCGGCGACGGGAGCGGAACGAGCCACGGGACTGGGAATGGACTGGGAACCAAACCAGCACCGGGACTGGGAACGGGACCGGGAATGGGAATGGAAGAGGAACTGGGAACGGAACCGGGAATGGAACCGGGAATGGGAATGGAAGAGGAACCGGGAACAGAACCGGGAATGGAACCAGGAATGGGAATGGAAGAGGAACCGGGAACGGAACCAGGAATGGAACCAGCACCGGGAACGGAACCAGCACCGGGAACGGAACCGGGAACGGAACCAGCACCGGGAACGGAACCGGGAACGAGACCAGGACTGGGAGAAGAACCAGGACCGTAGCCGGGACTGGGAACGGAACCAGGAACAGGACTGGCACCAGGAAAGGAACCAGGAACGGAGCCAGGACTGGCAACCAAACCAGCAACGGAACCGGGAATGGAAGCGGGAACAGAACCGGGAAAGGACCCGGCCCTGTCCCGGCGCCGCCGGACCTTCCTGAGCCGTGTCCCCCCCCTCCCGGTGTCACGGTGTCCCCGCGTCCCCCACCCCCCCCGACACCGGAGCCCCCCAGGAATCCCGGAGCTCCGGAGCCGCGCCGGGAGCTCCGGGAAAGCTTCGCTGCACTTTATGGCTCCCGCCCTCGGCTGCACTGATCCCCGTCCCGCCTGCCCGGGGCTCCTGACGGGCTCCGTCCGTCCATCCCGGCCCTGCCCGCCGGAAAATCCCGAATCCCAGCCCCAGGAACTGCCCCCCCTGCCCCGAGTCCCGAGTCCGTGTGTTTCAAGAGTCCGGCTTTGCTCTCCGTCTGCTCCAGCTCTGCTTTTCCTGCTGGGATCGCGCCTGGGCCAGGTGAGCCCCGGGCCTGAGGCCTGGGGGATCCCAGCTGCACCTCCCTTGGGATCTGGGATCTGGGGGATCCCAGCTGCACCTCCCTTGGGATCTGGGGGATCCCAGCTGCACCTCGCTTGGGATCTGGGGGATCCCAGCTGCACCTCCCTTGGGATCTGGGATCTGGGGGATCCCACCCGCACCTCCCTTGGGATCTGGGATCTGGATCTGGGGGATCCCAGCTGCACCTCCCTTGGGATCTGGGGGATCCCAGCTGCACCTCCCTTGGGATCTGGGATCTGGGGGATCCCAGCTGCACCTCCCTTGGGATCGGGATCTGGGGGATCCCAGCTGCACCTCCCTTGGGATCGGGATCTGGGGGATCCCAGCTGCACCTCCCTTGGGATCTGGGGGATCCCACCCGCACCTCCCTTGGGATCAGGGGGATCCCACCTGCACCTCCCTTGGGATCTGGGGGATCCCAGCTGCACCTCCCTTGGGATCTGGGATCTGGGGGATCCCACCCGCACCTCCCTTGGGATCTGGATCTGGGGGATCCCAGCTGCACCTCCCTTGGGATCTGGGGGATCCCACCCGCACCTCCCTTGGGATCAGGATCTGGGGGATCCCAGCTGCACCTCCCTTGGGATCTGGATCTGGGGGATCCCAGCTGCACCTCCCTTGGGATCTGGGGGATCCCACCCGCACCTCCCTTGGGATCGGGATCTGGGGGATCCCACCTGCACCTCCCTTGGGATCTGGATCTGGGGGATCCCAGCTGCACCTCCCTTGGGATCGGGATCTGGGGGATCCCAGCTGCACCTCCCTTGGGATCTGGGGGATCCCACCTGCACCTCCCTTGGGATCTGGGATCTGGGGGATCCCAGCTGCACCTCCCTTGGGATCTGGGGGATCCCAGCTGCACCTCCCTTGGGATCTGGGATCTGGGGGATCCCACCTGCACCTCCCTTGGGATCTGGGATCTGGGGGATCCCACCTGCACCTCCCTTGGGATCTGGGTCAGGGGGATCCCACCTGCCCCCCCCCCGCCACTCCAGGTGCAGATTTTGGGGTCTCGTTCCCCGTTCCCGCTCGGGATCCGGGCTCCGGCTGGCCATGCACAGGGAGGGGCCCCTGAGCCCCCCCAAAAACCCCTCCTGGGACCGCCCCAGCGCCTTCATTCCCCCCAAACTCCTCCCGGAAAGTTGGAATTCCACCCCCCAATAAAGGGTTTCTGGGATTCGCCTCCAGATCCCGGGGGATCCCCCGGGAATGTCGCCGTTCCCACGGGGTGGGACCCCAACCCGACTTCATCCATTGGGAAATCTCTTTATCCACTGGAAAAATCCCTTGATCCTGTGGAAAATCCTTTTATCCATTAGAAAATCCCTTTATTCACTGAAAAAAAAAAAATATCCATGGGAGAAATCCCCTTGTGCACGGGAACATTCCTTTATTTTTGGGAAAAATCCCTTTGGGAATATCCCTTTATCCACCGGAAAAATCCCTTTATCCACGTGAGAAATCCCTTTATCCATGGGAATATCCCTTTATCCATGGAAAAATCCCATTATCCATGGGAAAAATCCATGGCAAAAATCCTTTTATCCATGGGAACATCCCATTATCCACGGGAAAAATCCCTTTATCCATGGGAACATCCCTTTATCCACGGGAAAAATCCCTTTATCCATGGGAAAATCCCTTTATCCATGGGAACATCCCTTTATCCACGGGAAAAATCCCTTTATCCATGGGAACATCCCTTTATCCACGGGAAAAATCCCTTTATCCATGGGAACATCCCTTTATCCATGGGAACATCCCTTTATCCATGAGAATATCCCATTATCCATGGGAACATCCCTTTATCCATGTAAAAATCCCTTTATCCATGGAAAAATCTCTTTATCCATGGAAAAATCCCTTTATCCATGGAAAAATCCCATTATCCATTGAAAAATCCCTTTATCCATGGGAACATCCCTGTATCCATGGGAACATCCCTTTATCCACGGGAAAAATCCCTTTATCCATGGGAACATCCCTTTATCCACGGGAAAAATCCCTTTATCCATGGGAATATCCCTTTATCCATGGGAACATCCCTGTATCCATGGGAACATCCCTTTATCCATGAGAATATCCCATTATCCATGGGAACATCCCTTTATCCATGGGAATATCCCTTTATCCATGGGAACATCCCTTTATCCATGGAAAAATCCCTTTATCCATGGGAACATCCCTTTATCCATGGGAACATCCCTTTATCCATGGAAAAATCCCATTATCCATGGGAAAATCCCTTTATCCACGGGAACATCCCTTTATCCACGGGAACATCCCTTTATCCATGGAAAAATCCATTTATCCATAAGAACATCCCTTTATCCATGGGAAAATCCCTTTATCCAAGGGAAAAATCCCATTATCCATGAGAATATCCCTTTATCTATGGAAAAATGCTTTTATCCATGGGAACATCCCTTTATCCATGGGAACATCCCTTTATCCACGGGAAAAATCCCTTTATCCATGGGAACATCCCTTTATCCATGGGAACATCCCTGTATCCATGGGAACATTCCTTTATCCATGGGAACATCCCTTTATCCATGGGAAAATCCCATTATCTATGGAAAAATCCCTTTATCCATGGGAACATCCCTTTATCCATGGAAAAATCCCATAATCCATGGGAACACACCTTTATCCATGGGAAAAATCCCTTTATCCATGGGAACATCCCTTTATCCATGGAAACATCCCTTTATCCATGGGAAAATCCCATAATCCATGGGAACATCCCTTTATCCATGGGAACATCCCTGTATCCATGGGAACATCCCTTTATCCATGGGAACATCCCTTTTTCCACGGGAAAAATCCCTTTATCCATGGGAACATCCCATTATCCACGGGAACATCCCTGTATCCATGGGAACATCCCTTTATCCATGGGAACATCCCTTTATCCATGGGAACATCCCTTTATCCATGTAAAAATCCCTTTATCCATGGGAACATCCCATTATCCATGTAAAAATCTCCTTATCCATGTAAAAATCCCTTTATCCATGGAAAAATCCCTTTATCCATGGGAACATCCCTTTATCCATGGGAACATCCCTGTATCCATGGGAAAAATCCCTTTATCCATGTAAAAATCCCTTTACCCATGGAAAAATCCCTTTATCCATGTAAAAATCCCTTTATCCATGGAAAAATCCCATTATCCATGGGAAAATCCCTTTATCCATGGGAACATCCCATTATCCATGGAAAAATCCCATTATCCATGGGAACATCCCTTTATCCATGGGAACATCCCTTTATCCATGTAAAAATCCCTTTATCCATGGGAACATCCCTGTATCCATGGGAAAAATCCCTTTATCCATGTAAAAATCCCTTTATCCATGGAAAAATCTCTTTATCCATGGAAAAATTCCTTTATCCATGGGAACATCCCTTTATCCATGGGAAAATCCCTTTATCCATGGGAAAATCCCTTTATCCATGGAAAAATCTCTTTATCCACGGAAACATCCCTTTATCCATGGAAACATCCCATTATCCATGGAAAAATCCCTTTATCCATGGAAAAATCCCATTATCCATGGGAAAATCCCTTTATCCCCCGCTCCAAAACACCCATTTCTCCTCTTTTCCTCGCCGTGTTTTCTGTCCCCGTGGAATTCCGGGATGATTTGGCTTTGGAGGGACCTCCAGGATCGTGGTGTTCCTTCAGCCCGTGGGTGGGGACGCGTCCCACAGCTGTCCCAACCCGGCTGGGGACAATTCCCGGCGGGATCGGCCGGGGGATTTGGGGTGGGCAACGGGAAAGGGAGGGAGGAAGGGAACACCAGGAAAATCCAGTGCCGTCGTCGGAGACCTGGTGGTTGCATGCTTTGGAGTCACCCAAGGGTTTGGTGTCCCCAAGGGTTTGGTGGCACTGAGGGTTTGGTGTCCCCAAGGGTTTGGTGGCATTGAGGGTTTGGAGTCCCCAAGGGTTTGGTGGCACCGAGGGTTTGGTGTCCCCAAGGGTTTGGTGGCACTGAGGGTTTGGTGTCCCCAAGGGTTTGGTGGCACTGAGGGTTTGGTGTCACCAAGGGTTTGGTGTCACCAAGGGTTTGGTGTCCCCAAGGGTTTGGTGGCACTGAGGGTTTGGTGTCCCCAAGGGTTTGATGTCCCCAAAGGTTTGGTGGCACTGAGGGTTTGATGTCCCCATGGGTTTGGTGTCACCCAGGGTTTGGTGTCCCCAAGGGTTTGGTGTCACCCAAGGGTTTGGTGTCCCCAGAGGTTTGGTGTCCCCAAGGGTTTGGTGTCCCAAGGGTTTGGTGTCCCCAGAGGTTTGGTGTCCCCAAGGGTTTGGTGTCCCCAAAGGTTTGGTGTCCCCAAGGGTTTGGTGTCACCCAGGGCTTGGTGTCCCTAAAGGTTTGATGTCCCCAAGGGTTTGATGTCCCCATGGGTTTGGTGTCACCCAAGGGTTTGGTGTCCCCAGAGGTTTGGTGTCCCCAAGGATTTGGAGTCCCTAAGGGTTTGGTGTCCCCAAGGGTTTGATGTCACCAAGTATTTGGTGGTATTGAGGTTTTGGTGTCCCCAGGGGTTTGGTGTCCCCAAGGGCTTGGTGGCATTGAGGGTTTGGAGTCCCCAAGGGTTTGGTGTCCCCAAGGGCTTGGTGGCATTGAGGGTATGGTGTCCCCAAGGGTTTGGTGTCCCCAAGGGCTTGGTGGCATTGAGGGTATGGTGTCCCCAAGGGTTTGGTGTCTCCAAGGGTTTGGTGGCATTGAGGTTTTGGTGTCCCCAGGGGTTTGGTGTCCCCAAGGGTTTGGTGTCTCCAAGTGTTTGGTGTCCCCAAAGCTTGGTGTCCCCAAGGATTTGGAGTCCCCAAGGATTTGGAGTCCCCAAGGGTTTGGTGTCACCCAAGGGTTTGGTGTCCCCAGAGGTTTGGTGTCCCCAAGGATTTGGAGTCCCTAAGGGTTTGGTGTCCCCAAGGGTTTGATGTCACCAAGTATTTGGTGGCATTGAGGTTTTGGTGTCCCCAGGGGTTTGGTGTCCCCAAGGGCTTGGTGGCATTGAGGGTTTGGAGTCCCCAAGGGTTTGGTGTCCCCAAGGGCTTGGTGGCATTGAGGGTATGGTGTCCCCAAGGGTTTGGTGTCTCCAAGGGTTTGGTGGCATTGAGGTTTTGGTGTCCCCAGGGGTTTGGTGTCCCCAAGGGTTTGGTGTCTCCAAGTGTTTGGTGTCCCCAAGGGTTTGGAGTCCCCAAGGATTTGGAGTCCCCAAGGGTTTGGTGTCCCCAAGGGTTTGGAGTCCCCAAGGATTTGGTGTCACCCAGGGTTTGGTGTCACCCAGGGCTTGGTGTCACCCAAGGGGTTGGTGTCCCCAAGGGTTTGGTGTCCCAAGGGTTTGATGTCCCCAAGGGTTTGGTGTCCCCAAAGGTTTGGTGTCCCAAGGGTTTGGTGTCCCAAGGGTTTGATGTCCCCAAAGGTTAGAAGTCCCCAAGGGTTTGATGTCCCCAAGGTTTTGGTGTCCCCAGGGGTTTGGTGTCCCCAAGGGTTTGGTGTCTCCAAGTGTTTGGTGTCCCCAAAGCTTGGTGTCCCCAAGGATTTGGTGTCCCCAAGGATTTGGAGTCCCCAAGGGTTTGGTGTCCCCAAGGGTTTGGTGGCATTGAGGTTTTGGTGTCCCCAGGGGTTTGGTGTCCCCAAAGCTTGGTGTCCCCAAGGGTTTGGAGTCCCCAAGGGTTTGGTGTCCCCAAGGGTTTGGTGGCATTGAGGGTTTGGAGTCCCCAGGGGTTTGGTGTCCCCAAAGCTTGGTGTCCCCAAGGATTTGGAGTCCCCAAGGATTTGGTGTCCTCAAGGGTTTGGTGGCATTGAGGTTTTGGTGTCCCCAGGGGTTTGGTGTCCCCAAAGCTTGGTGTCCCCCTGGAATTTGGAGCTGCTTTAAGGGATTTAGACCGGGTTTAGGAAACGCAGACCTGGTTTGGAGGAGTTGGGCCCGAGTGAAGGCATTTGGAGCTGGCATGTCCTGCTGGTTTCGCTGTCCGCAGCCGCCTTCCAGGGATTTAGGCCTGGCTTGGGAAATCGGGCCTGATTTAAGGGATTTAGGCCTGGCTTGGGAAATCGGGCCTGAACTAAGGGATTTCAAGGTGAGTTAAGGGAATTCGGGCCTGATTTAAGGGATTTAGGCCTGGCTTGGGAAATCGGGCCTGAACTAAGGGATTTCAAGATGAGTTAAGGGAATTCGGGCCTGATTTAGGCCTGGCTTGGGGAATTCGGGCCTGAACTAAGGGATTTAGGCCTGGCCTGGGGAATTTGGGCCTGATTTAAGGGATTTAGGCCTGGCCTGGGGAATTTGGGCCTGATTTAAGGGATTTAGGCCTGGCTTGGGGAATTCGGGCCTGATTTAAGGATTTCAAGATGAGTTAAGGGAATTTGGGCCTGATTTAAGGGATTTAGGCCTGGCCTGGGGAATTCGGGCCTGAACTAAGGGATTTCAAGATGAGTTAATGGATTTAGGCCTGGCTTGGGGAATTTGGGCCTGATTTAAGGATTTCAAGATGAGTTAAGGGAATTCGGGCCTGATTTAAGGGATTTAGGCCCGGTTCTGTGAATTCGGGCCTGATTTAAGGGATTTCAAGATGAGTTAAGGGATTTAGGCCCGGTTCTGTGAATTTGGGCCTGATTTAAGGGAATTCAAGATGAGTTAAGGGATTTAGGCCTGGATCTGTGAATTCGGGCCTGATTTAAGGATTTCAAGATGATTTAAGGGATTTAGGCCTGGTTTGGGGAATTTGGGCCTGATTTAAGGATTTCAAGATGAGTTAAGGGAATTCGGGCCTGAGTTAAGGGATTTAGGCCTGGTTCTGTGAATTTGGGCCTGATTTAAGGGATTTCAAGATGAGTTAATGGATTTAGGCCTGGCTTGGGGAATTTGGGCCCGATTTAAGGGATTTCAAGCTGAGTTTAGGGATTTTAGGCCTGAATGAAGTGATTTTAAGCTGGTTTCGGGGATTTAGGCCTGGCTTGGGGAATTCGGGCCTGCTGTAAGGGATTTCAAGATGATTTAAGGGCATTAGGCCTAAACGAAGGGATTTCAATGTGAGTTCCGGGACTTAGGCCTGGTTTAAGAGATTCAGAGAGGCCCCAGCGCTGGTTTTGTTTCAGGCCTCCCCAGGGCCGTGTCTGAGGGGCCGCGCCGCCCCTTGCCGTACAGCCGTCCTTCCCACAATCCCCGTCTGCAAAGCCCCGCCCCTTCCGGCATTACAGCCGCATCCCATTGGCTTGTCTCTTCACCGCCCCGCGCTTCGCGGCGCTGATTGGCTGCTCGGCCTGTCCATCACGGTGGTTGCCAGGCCATGCCGCCATTTTGTGTCCCGGCCATGGCGGCACAGGAGGAGACGGCAGAGCCAGCGTTGGAGCCGGTATCGGTAGCGGTCGAGGCCCCGCGAGCGGACACGGCCTCGGCGGCACCGGCCCGGTCTGTGTTTTGCGGCCTAACTGGTTCCGCGGCCTGACTGGCCCCGCGTGTGGGAGCCCGTACGGCGCTTTTCCGTCCAACCCTCCCTTCCCATCACTCCTTTCTCCCTCCCTTTCCGACAGCATACCCGCACCCTATTGGCCAGTCGCCTCCGCCTCCCTCTATTCGCGGCGCCGATTGGCCGTTACACCCGCCCATCTCGCCGTTGCCAAGCAACGCGGCCATGGCGGCGGCCACGAAGGAGGCCGCGGCCATGGAGGAGCCCAACAACGAGGCCGCGGCGTCCGCGGCGCTGTCGGAGCTCACGGCGCTGCTCTCCCCGTCCTCCCCCGCCGCTGCCGAAGCGGCCGAGGCCGCTCTGGCGCTGTCGGGCAGCGCCTCGGGCCGGGCGCTGCTCGCGGGGAGCCCCGCGGCCTTGTCGGCCTTGTCCGCCCTGGCCGCCTCGGCCTCGCGTGGCTCCCGGCCCGCCCTGGCCGCGCTGGTGAACGCATCCTCCGAGCCCGCCGCGCTGGAGCCGCTTCTCTCCGCCGCGCCTTCTCTCTCCGCGCTCCTCCCCGGCTCCGCGGCGGCCTGCGGGGTGCTGGCCAACCTGAGCCGCGATGGGCAGGCCGCCGCGCGGGTGCTGCGGGCGCTGGGCCCCGGCGCGGAGCCGCTGCTGCGGGCGCTGAGCGCGGCGCGGCCGCCGGCGGAGCTCGGGCCGCTGCTGTGCAACCTCAGCCAGGCGGCCGAGGCACGGAGCGCGCTGCTCGAGCCCTCGGGGTGAGCGCCGGGCGGAGCGGGGCGGAGCGGGGCGTTGGCGTGGTGGTGTCGGGAGAGGTCGTGGAATGTCGCGACGCGGTGGAATGTCGCGACGCGGTGGAATGTCGCGACGCGGTGGAATGTCGCGACGCGGTGGAATGTCGCGATCCGGTGGAATGTCGCGACGCGGTGGAATGTCGCGACGCGGTGGAATGTCGCGACGCGGTGGAATGTCGCGATGTGATGGAATGTCGCGATCCGTTGGAATGTCGCGATGTGGTGGAATGTCGCGACGCGGTGGAATGTCGCGATGCGGTGGAATGTCGCGATGCGGTGGAATGTCGCGACGCGGTGGAATGTCGCGACGCGGTGGAATGTAATGGGTTGTAATAGAGCGTGGTGTCGTGTGGTATAAGCGATTGGTGTAATGCAATATGTAATATAACGTAATATAACGTAATGTAACATAACGTAATATAACGTAATATAACATAATTAATATAATTAATATAATAAATATAATATAATATAATATAATATAATATAATATAATATAATTAATATAATATAATTAATATAATATAATTAATATAATAAATGTAATGTAATATAGTGTAATATAAATATATAATATAACATAATATATGATATATAATACATAATATAGTATAATATAATATAATATGATATAATATAATATAATCTGGTATCCTGTGACGTAATTAGCGTGACCCAGGGTGCACTCTGGCCCGTATCCTAACGTTCCGTTGGGCTCGTTTCTGTTCTGTTTCCATGCGGCGCTCTGCGATCCTGCGTGATATAAATATATAATATATGATATATAATACATGATATAATATAGTATAGTATAATATATAATATATAATCTGGTGTCATGTGACGTAATTAGCGTGAGCCAGGGTGCACTCTGGCCCGTATCCTAACGTTCCGTTGGGCTCGTTTCTGTTCTGTTTCCATGCGGCGCTCTGCGATCCTGCGTGATATAAATATATAATATATGATATATAATACATGATATAATATAGTATAGTATAATATATAATATATAATCTGGTGTCATGTGACGTAATTAGCGTGAGCCAGGGTGCACTCTGGCCCGTATCCTAACGTTCCGTTGGGCTTGTTTCTGTTCTGTTTCCATGCGGCGCTCTGCGATCCTGCGTGATATAAATATATAATATAATATATGATATATAATACATACTATAGCATGATATATTATGATATAATCTGGTGTCATGTGACGTAATTAGCGTGACCCAGGGTGCACTCTGGCCCGTATCCTAACGTTCCGTTGGGCTTGTTTCTGTTCTGTTTCCATGCGGCGCTCTGCGATCCTGCGTGATATAAATGTATAATATAATATATGATACATAATACATGATATAACATGATATAATATAATATAATCTGGTGTCATGTGACGTAATTAGCGTGACCCAGGGTGCACTCTAGCCCGTATCCTAACGTTCCGTTGGGCTTGTTTTTGTTCTGTTTCCATGCGGCGCTCTGCGATCCTGCGTGATATAAATATATAATATATTATATATAACATATAATATAATATAGTGTAGTATAATATATAATCTGGTGTCATGTGACGTAATTAGCGTGAGCCAGGGTGCACTCTGGCCCGTATCCTAACGTTCCGTTGGGCTTGTTTCTGTTCTGTTTCCATGCGGCGCTCTGCGATCCTGCGTAATATAAATGTATAATATATGATATATAATACATGATATAGTGTAGTATGATATATAATATATAATCTGGTATCATGTGACGTAATTAGCGTGACCCAGGGTGCACTCTGGCCCGTATCCTAACGTTCCGTTGGGCTTGTTCCTGTTCTGTTTCCATGCGGCGCTCTGCGATCCTGCGTGATATAAATATATAATATAATATATGATATATAATACATGATATAATATAGTATAGTATAATATATAATATATAATCTGGTATCCTGTGACGTAATTAGCGTGACCCAGGGTGCACTCTGGCCCGTATCCTAACGTTCCGTTGGGCTTGTTTCTGTTCTGTTTCCATGCGGCGCTCTGCGATACTGCGTGATATAAATATATAATATATGATATATAATACATGGTATAATATAGTATAGTATGATATATAATATATAATCTGGTGTCATGTGACGTAATTAGCATGACCCAGGGTGCACTCTGGCCCGTATCCTAACGTTCCGTTGGGCTTGTTTCTGTTCTGTTTCCATGCGGCGCTCTGCGATCCTGCGTGATATAAATATATAATATATTATATGATATATAATACATACTATAGCATGATATATTGTGATATAATCTGGTGTCATGTGACGTAATTAGCGTGACCCAGGGTGCACTCTAGCCCGTATCCTAACGTTCCGTTGGGCTTGTTTCTGTTCTGTTTCCATGCGGCGCTCTGCGATCCTGCGTGATATAAATATATAATCTAATATATGATATATAATACATGATATAATATAGTATAATATAATATATAATATATAATCTGGTGTCATGTGGCGTAATTAGTGTGACCCAGGGTGCACTCTGGCCCGTATCCTAACGTTCCGTTGGGCTCGTTTCTGTTCTGTTTCCATGCGGCGCTCTGCGATCCTGCGTGATATAAATATATAATATAATATATGATACATAATACATGATATAACATGATATAATATAATATAATCTGGTGTCATGTGACGTAATTAGCGTGACCCAGGGTGCACTCTGGCCCGTATCCTAACGTTCCGTTGGGCTTGTTTCTGTTCTGTTTCCATGCGGCGCTCTGCGATCCTGCGTGATATAAATAGATAATATATGATATATAATACATGATATAATATAGTATAGTATAATATGTAATATATAATCTGGTATCCTGTGACGTAATTAGCGTGACCCAGGGTGCACTCTGGCCCGTATCCTAACGTTCCGTTGGGCTTGTTTCTGTTCTGTTTCCATGCGGCGCTCTGCGATCCTGCATAATATAAATATATAATATATTATATATAATATATAATATAATATAGTGTAGTATAATATATAATCTGGTGTCATGTGACGTAATTAGCGTGAGCCAGGGTGCACTCTGGCCCGTATCCTAACGTTCCGTTGGGCTTGTTTCTGTTCTGTTTCCATGCGGCGCTCTGCGATCCTGCGGTGCCGCGCAGCCGGGCGCTGCGGCGCCTCCTGGCCCTGCTGCGCGGCGCGCGCTCGGCCCAGATGCGGCGAGGAGCGCTGGGCGCGCTGCGCAACTGCTGCTTCCAGCACGGTAGGGATCCGCGCTTTTGGGGCTCCTGCGAGGTTTGGGGGCCATTCTCCTGCCGGTTTTGGGCTGTTCTCTGGGCGTTTTTTAGGAATTTATTTCTGTTTGTGGGTTTTTGGTTGGTTTGCTTCGGGATTTTTTGGGGTTTTTTTTGGTGAATATTTGGGGATTTTTGGGGGGATATTTTGAAGACTTTTGTAGGATTTTTTGTGACAATTTTGGGTTTTTTTTGAGGGATTTTCAAATAATTTTTAGGAGTTTTTGTTGGATTTTTTGTGATTACTTTGGGATTTTATTTGAGGGATTTTCAAATAATTTTTAGGAGTTTTTGTTGCATTTTTTGGGACTATTTGGGGATTTTATTTGAGGGATTTTCGGATAATTTTTAGGAGTTTTTGTTGGATTTTTTGTGATTACTTTGGGATTTTATTTGAGGGATTTTTGGATAATTTTTAGGAGTTTTTGTTGAATTTTTTGTGATTTCTTTGGGATTTTATTTGAGAGATTTTCGGATAATTTTTAGAAGTTTTTGTTGAATTTTTTGTGATTTCTTTGGGATTTTATTTGAGGGATTTTTGGATAATTTTTAGAAGTTTTTATTGGATTTTTTGTGACTATTTGGAGATTTTATTTGAGGGATTTTCAAATAATTTTTAGGAGTTTTTGTTGCATTTTTGTGACTATTTTGTGGTTTTATTATTTGAGGGATTTTTGGATAATTTTTAGGAGTTTTTGTTGCATTTTTGTGACTATTTTGTGGTTTTATTTGAGGGATTTTTGGATAATTTTTAGGAGTTTTTGTTGCATTTTTTGTGATTACTTTGGGATTTTATTTGAGGGATTTTCGGATAATTTTTAGGAGTTTTTGTTGGATTTTTTGTGACAATTTTGGGATTTTATTTGAAGGATTTTCAAATAATTTTTAGGAGTTTTTGTTGCATTTTTGTGACTATTTTGGGGATTTATTAGAGGGATTTTCAAATAATTTTTAGGAGTTTTTGTTGCATTTTTTGTGATTACTTTGGGATTTTATTTGAGGGATTTTTGGATAATTTTTAGGAGTTTTTGTTGGATTTTTTGTGATTACTTTGGGATTTTATTTGAGGGATTTTCAAATAATTTTTAGGACTTTTTGTTGCATTTTTGTGACTATTTTGGGATTTTATTTGAGGGATTTTTGGATAATTTTTAGGACTTTTTGTTGCATTTTTTGTGACTATTTTGTGGTTTTATTAGAGGGATTTTCAAATAATTTTTAGGAGTTTTTGTTGGGTTTTTTGTGACTATTTTGGGATTTTCTTTGAGGGATTTTCAGATAATTTTTAGGAGTTTTTATTGCATTTTTTGTGATTACTTTGGGATTTTATTTGAGGGATTTTCGGATAATTTTTAGGAGTTGTTGATGGATTTTTTGTGACTATTTGGGGATTTTATTTGAGGGATTTTCAGATAATTTTTAGGAGTTTTTGTTGGATTTTTTGTGACTATTTTGGGATTTTATTTGAGGGATTTTCGGATAATTTTTAGGAGTTTTTGTTGGATTTTTTCAGGATTTGTTGGGGCCTTTTTGTGGATATTTTGGGAATTTTTGGGGACTTTTTGGGAATTTTTGGAGGAATTTTTTTGGATTTTTTGGGGATTTTTGGGAATATTCCCCTGGAATTGGTGGAATTCTGGGATTTGCAGCCTCGGGAAGCAGGGCAGGAACTGAGGCCGAGGATTCCCAGAATTTCCTGGGAAATGGGCCTGGGGAGAATCCTCCTGCTGGGAAAAGCTCCGGGAAAATTCCCTGGAAATTTTTGGAAGCGGATTTGGGGAATTTGAGCTTCTGGGATTGGAAATTTGGGGTGAAAATTTGGGGATTTGGGGGGGGGGGGGTTGTGGGTGGGGTTTTTTGGGAATTTCAGGACCAGAGTGAAGCAGTGGAATGGAAAACTTTGGGGATGGAATTTGGAATTCTGGGATTGGGAATTTGGGGGATTTGGGGTGAAATTTGAGGGATTCGGGGTGAAATTTTGGGATTTTTTGGGGTTTTTTTGTGGGATTTTCTTGACAGAAGTTGAGAAGTGGAAGAGGAAAATTTGGAGATGAAATCGGGGGGGGAAATTTGGGAATTCCAGAAAAATTCCCCTGGAAAAGGGCCGGAATTCCCGGCTGGAATTCCCATCCCTGTTGGGCTGGGGCTGAGGATGCCAGAGGTTTTGGGATCGAATTCCCAATTCCAGGATGGAATTCCCAGGGAATTTTGGCCGCTGGAATTCCCAGCTCAGAGCATTCCCGGGATTTTGGGAATTGTCCCGGGTCCTTGGAATGCTTGGGATGGGATCGTCCCTAAATCCCTCCCATCCCAGAATTCCTGGAATCCCTGGAAGAGCCAATTCCAGCTGGGAATGGGGAATCTGGGGAAAATCCTGGAATTCCATGGAATCCTGACTAAAATCCTGGAATTTCCTTGAAATCCCAATTAAAATCCTGGAACTCTGGGAAATTCTTAGTAAAATCCTGGAATTACATGGTATTCTGATTAAAATCCTGGAATTTCATTGAAATCCGAACTAAAATCCTGGAATTCCTTGGAATCCCGATTAAAATCCTGCAACTCTGTGGAATCCCAATTAAAATCCTGGAATTCCTTGGAATCCTAACTAAATTCCTGGAATTCCTGCTGAAATCCTCCTGACATCCTGGAATCCCATGAAAATTCTTCTCAAATTCCAAGGAATTCCTGCTGAAATCCTGCAGTCCTGTGAAATTCCTCCTCAAATCCTGGCATTCCTAGGAAAATCCTGGAATTGCAAAGAATCCCTGTGAAAAATCCTGGAATTCCAGGGAAACCAACTAAAACAGTGGAATTCCATGAGATTCCCTACTAAAATCCTGGAAATCCTTGGAATCCGATCTAAAACCCTGGAATTCCCTGGAATCCTGTTAAAAGTCCTGGAATTCCATGGACTTCCTACTAAAATCCTGAAATTCCTTGGAATCCCATCTAAAACGCTGGAATTCCCTGGAATCCCGTTAAAATCCCTGGAATTCCCTGGAATCCTGTTAAAAATATTCCGTGGAATTCTTACTAAAATCCTGGAATTCCTTGGAATCCCATCTAGAATCCTGGAATTCCCTGGAATCTTGTCAAAAATCCTGGAATTCCCTGGAATCCTGTTAAAAATCCTGGAATTCCATGGAATCCTGTAAAAATCCTGGGATTCTGTGGGATGCTTCATGGGAGTAGAGGGAACGGCCTCGGGGTTGGGATTTTTGGGAATATTCCCCTGGAATTGCTGGAATTCCGGGCTGGAATTGCTGGAATTGCCATCTCTGCAGGTGTGGGATGGGAGAACCCAAACATTCCCAAAATTCCGTGAAGGTGGAGCCGGGATAATGCGGGAGAAAAGGAGAAACTGGGGGGGGGGGGGAAAACCCAAATTTTGGGGAAATCCACCTGGATCCTGACCCCGCTCTGCCTGGGGGCTCTTCCCGGTTGGTGGGCGGGGTCGGGAACGCCGGGATGAGATTCCCAAAATTCCGGAATTCCCAGAGAACCACGAGCGGCTGCTGAGCCCCGAGGTGGACGTGCTCCCGTTCCTGCTGCTCCCGCTGGCCGGCCCCGAGGAGCTCCCCGAGGAGGAGATGGAGCGTGAGCGGGGAGTTTGGGGGATTTTTGGGGATTTTTGGGAATGTCCCGAATATTCCCGGGTTTCCTGAGGGGGTTTGTCCCCTTCCAGAGCTCCCCGTGGATCTGCAGTACCTCCCCCCCGAGCACCGGCGGGAAGAGGAGCCGGACATCCGCAAGATGCTGCTGGAAACGTTGATGCTGGTGGGGTATTTTGGGGTTCCTTCAGGAATTATGGGGTTCCTGGAGGAACTTTGGGGGTTTCGTGAGGAACTTTGGGGGTTTGATGAGGAATTTTGGGGGTTTCATCAGGAATTTTGGGGTTCCTTCAGGAATTTTGGGGGTTTCATGAGGAATTTTGGGGGTTTGATGAGGAATTTTGGAGTTCTTAGAGGAATTTTGGGGGTTCATTGAGGAATTGGGGGTTTGATGAGGTTTTTTGGGCTTTATTGAGGATTTTTTTGGGTTCCATGAGGAATTTTGGGGGTTTCATGAGGAATTTTGGGGGTTCCTTCAGGAATTTTGGGGGTTCCTTCAGGAATTTTGGGGTTTCTTAGGGAATTTTGGGGGCTCCATGAGGAATTCTGGGGGTTTGATGAGGATTTTTGGGCTTTCTTGGGGATTTTTTTGGGTTCCTCGAGGAATTCTGGGGGTTCCTTGAGGAATTTCGGGGGTTCCTGGAGAAATCTAAGCTTCTATGAGGAAGTTTTGGGAGTTCCATGAGGAATTCCGAGGGTTTGTTAAGGAATTTTGGAGGTTCCATGAGAAATTTTAGGTATCCTTGAGGAATTTTGGGGGTTCCCTGAGGATCTCTGGGTTTCTTTGAGGAATTTTGGGCTTCCACAAAGACTTTGGTTGTCCCGTGAGGAATTCTGGGGTTCCTTGAGGACGTTTTGGAGTTCTGTGAGAACTTCTTGACGTTCCACCAAGAATTTCGAGGTTTCAACAACAAATTTCGCTGCCCAAGACAAACTTTTTAGCGTTCTTCGCGGAATTTTGGCTTCCAACAGCCACGGGAAGCTCCCAATCCCCAAAATCCCAGAATTCCCAGCTTTCTTTCCCCGGTGTCCCCGAGCAGCTGGCGGCCACCAAGCGCGGCCGGCTCCACCTGAGATCCCGAGGTTCCTACCTGGTTCTCCGTGAGCTCCACGCCTGGGAGAAGGACCCCGAGGTGCTCAGCACCTGCCAGAAGCTGATCCAGGTGAGGCGGGGGTCGCGGGACGGGGGTCCCGGCGGTTTTGGGGGCGGTTTTGGGAGTTTCGGGGCGTCCCCACCAGGTGCTGATCGGGGACGAGCCGGAGGCGGGCATGGAGAACCTGCTGGAGGTGACAATTCCCGAGGAGCTGGAGCAGCGCCTGAGCGACCTGGACAGGGAGGAGGAGGAGCAGTGGAGGAAGGAGCGGCAGCCGGAGGGGACGGAGACGCCCGGGTGACACCGGGACGTCACCGGAAGGTCACCAGGAGGCCTTGAGGGGACAGCGGGGTGGCCTTGTGGGGACAATGGGATGATGTCCCCAAAAAGCCACCGTGGTGGCGACGGCGTGTCCTGGAGGAGCCGTCTTGGTGACAACGGGGTGGCCCCAAGGGTCATGGTGGTGACAATGGGATGATGTCCCCAAAAAGCCACCGTGGTGGCGATGGCGTGTCCTGGAGGAGCCGTCTTGGTGACAACGGGGGTGGCCCCAAGGGTCATGGTGGTGACAATGGGATGATGTCCCCAAAAAGCCACCGTGGTGGCGACGGGGTGGTCCCGATGTCATGGCGGTGACAAGGTGGTGGTGTCCCCAGGGAGCCACCGTGGTGACCAGGGGGTGTCCATAAAGAACCGTCTTGGTGACAGTGAGGTGGCCCCAAGGGTCATGGTGGTGACAACGTGGTGTCCCCAAGGAGCCACCGTGGTGACAACGGGGTGTCCTCAAGGAGCCACCGTGGTGACAACGGGGTGTCCTCAAGGAGCCACCGTGGTGACATGGAGATGTTCTCAGGGACCAGGTGGTGACAACGGGGTGGTGTCCCCAGAAAGCCACCAGGGTGACAACGGGTGACACCAGCAGGTCACCAAGAGGTCACCGAGAGCCACCTTGGTGACACCGGGATGTCCCCAAGGACCAAGTGGTGACAATGGGATGGTGTCCCCAAGGAGCCACCACGGTGACCCCGGGATGTCCCCAAGGCTCCCCGTGGTGACACCGGGATGTCCCCAAGGACCAGGTGGTGACCATGGGATGGTGTCCCCAAGGAGCCACCACAGTGACAACCTGTGCCACCAGCAGGTCACCAAGAGGTCACCGAGAGCCACCGTGGTGACACCGGGATGTCCCCAAGGAGCCCCATGGTGACACTGGGATGTCCCCAAGGCTCCACCGTGGTGACACCGGGATGTCCCCAAGGCTCCACCATGGTGACACCGGGATGTCCCCAAGGATCCCCGGGGGTGACACCGGGATGTCCCCAAGGCTCCACCATGGTGACACCGGGATGTCCCCAAGGATCCCCATGGTGACACCGGGATGTCCCCAAGGATCCACCATGGTGACACCGGGATGTCCCCAAGGCTCCCCCATGGTGACACCGGGATGTCCCCAAGGCTCCCCGTGGTGACACCGGGATGTCCCCAAGGCTCCTTGGTGACACCGGGATGTCCCCAAGGCTCCACCATGGTGACACCGGGATGTCCCCAAGGCTCCACCATGGTGTCACCGGGATGTCCCCAAGGCTCCCCATGGTGACACCGGGATGTCCCCAAGGCTCCACCATGGTGACACCGGGATGTCCCCAAGGATCCCCATGGTGACACCGGGATGTCCCCAAGGCTCCCCGTGGTGACACCGGGATGTCCCCAAGGCTCCCCGTGGTGACACCGGGATGTCCCCAAGGCTCCCCCATGGTGTCACCGGGATGTCCCCAAGGCTCCACCATGGTGACACCGGGATGTCCCCAAGGATCCCATGGTGACACCGGGATGTCCCCAAGGATCCCCGGGATGTCCCACACTCGCCCAATTAAAGGATTTCACCCCAAACGCGCTGTGACCTCCTGGGGGACATTTGGGGACACTTGAGGGTCCTGGGGGACATTTGGGGACACTTGGGGGCTTTGGTGGCATCAGGGGCAGCATTTGGGGACACCGGGACCGGATTTGGGGACACCGGGACCGGATTTGGGGACACCGGGGGGGATTTGGGGACACCGGGGGGATTTGGGGACACCGGGACCGGATTTGGGGACACCGGGACCGGATTTGGGGACACCGGGGGGATTTGGGAACACCGGGGGGGATTTGGGGACACCGGGGGGATTTGGGGACACCGGGACCGGATTTGGGAACACAGGGACCGGATTTGGGGACACCGGGGGGATTTGGGGACACCGGGACCGGATTTGGGGACACCGGGGGGGATTTGGGGACACCGGGACCAGATTTGGGGACACCGGGACCGATTTGGGGACACCGGGACCGGATTTGGGGACACCGGGGGGATTTGGGGACACCGGGGGGATTTGGGGACACCGGGACCGGATTTGGGAACACAGGGACCGGATTTGGGGACACCGGGGGGATTTGGGAACACCGGGACCGGATTTGGGGACACTGGGACCGGATTGGGGACACCGGGGGGGATTTGGGGACACCGGGACCGAATTTGGGGACACCGGGACCGGATTTGGGGACACCGGGACCGGATTTGGGGACACTGGGGGGGATTTGGGGACACCGGGGGGGATTTGGGGACACCGGGACCGGATTTGGGGACACCGGGGGGGATTTGGGGACACCGGGACCGGATTTGGGGACACCGGGGACCGGATTTGGGGACACCGGGGGGGATTTGGGGACACCGGGACCGGATTTGGGGACACCGGGGGGATTTGGGGACACCGGGACCGGATTTGGGGACACTGGGGGGGATTTGGGGACACCGGGACCGGATTTGGGGACACCGGGACCGGATTTGGGGACACCGGGACCGGATTTGGGGACACCGGGACTGGATTTGGGGACACCGGGGGGAATTTGGGGACACCGGGACCGGATTTGGGGACACCGGGGGGGATTTGGGGACACCGGGACCGGATTTGGCGACACCGGGACCGGATTTGGGGACACCGGGGGATTTGGGGACACCGGGACCGGATTTGGGGACACCGGGACCGGATTTGGGGACACCGGGGGGGATTTGGGGACACCGGGACCGGATTTGGGGACACCGGGGGGGATTTGGGGACACCGGGACGGGATTTGGGGACACCGGGACCGGATTTGGGGACACCGGGGGGATTTGGGGACACCGGGGGGGATTTGGGGGACACCGGGACCGGATTTGGGGACACCGGGACCGGATTTGGGGACACCGGGGGGGATTTGGGGACACCGGGACGGGATTTGGGGACACCGGGACCGGATTTGGGGACACCGGGGGGATTTGGGGACACCGGGACCGGATTTGGGGACACCGGGACTGGATTTGGGGACACCGGGGGGGATTTGGGGACACCGGGACCGGATTTGGGGACACCGGGGACCGGATTTGGGGACACCGGGACCGGATTTGGGGACACCGGGACTGGATTTGGGGACACCGGGACTGGATTTGGGGACACCGGGACGGGATTTGGGGACACCGGGACCGGATTTGGGGATACCGGTGGGGATTTGGGGACACCGGGACCGGATTTGGGGACACCGGGGGGGATTTGGGGACACCGGGACCGGATTTGGGGACACCGGGACCGGATTTGGGGACACCGGGACCGGATTTGGGGACACCGGGAGGGATTTGGGGACACCGGGGGGGATTTGGGGACACCGGGACCGGATTTGGGGACACCGGGGGGGATTTGGGGACACCGGGACCGGATTTGGGGACACCGGGACCGGATTTGGGGACACCGGGACTGGATTTGGGGACACCGGGACCGGATTTGGGGACACCGTGGGGATTTGGGGACACCGGGACCGGATTTGGGGACACCGGGGGGATTTGGGGACACCGGGACCGGATTTGGGGACACCGGGGGGGATTTGGGGACACCGGGACCGGATTTGGGGGACACCGGGGGGGATTTGGGGACACCGGGACCGGATTTGGGGACACCGGGACCGGATTTGGGGACACCGGGGGGATCTGGGGACACCGGGGGGGATTTGGGGACACCGGGACCGGATTTGGGGACACCGGGACCGGATTTGGGGACACCGGGGGGATTTGGGGACACCGGGACCGGATTTGGGGACACCGGGGGGATTTGGGGACACCGGGGGGGATTTGGGGACACCGGGGGGGGATTTGGGGGCACCGGGGGGGATTTGGGGACACCGGGGGGGATTTGGGGACACCGGGACGATTTGGGGACACCGGGGGGGATTTGGGGACACCGGGACCGGATTTGGGGACACCGGGACCGGATTTGGGGACACCGGGGGGATTTGGGGACACCGGGACCGGATTTGGGGACACCGGGGGGGATTTGGGGACACCGGGGGGGATTTGGGGACACCGGGACTGGATTTGGGGACACCGGGACCGGATTTGGGGACACCGGGACCGGATTTGGGGACACCGGAGGGATTTGGGGACACCGGGGGGGATTTGGGGACACCGGGACGGGATTTGGGGACACCGGGGGGGATTTGGGGACACCGGGACCGGATTTGGGGATACCGTGGGGATTTGGGGACACCGGGACCGGATTTGGGGACACCGGGGGGGATTTGGGGACACCGGGACCGGATTTGGGGACACCGGGACCGGATTTGGGGACACCGGGACCGGATTTGGGGACACCGGGACCGGATTTGGGGACCCCGGGGGGATTTGGGGACACCGGGACCGGATTTGGGGACACCGGGACGGGATTTTGGGGACACCGGGACCGGATTTGGGGACACCGGGACGGGATTTGGGGACACCGGGACCGGATTTGGGGGACACCGGGACCGGATTTGGGGACACCGGGACCGGATTTGGGGACACCGGGGGGGATTTGGGGACACCGGGACCGGATTTGGCGACACCGGGGGGGATTTGGGGACACCGGGACCGGATTTGGGGACACCGGGGGGGGATTTGGGGACACCGGGACCGGATTTGGGGACACCGGGGGGATTTGGGGACACCGGGACCGGATTTGGGGACATCGGGACCGGATTTGGGGACACCGGGGGGGATTTGGGGACACCGGGACCGGATTTGGGGACACCGGGGGGGATTTGGGGACACCGGGACCGGATTTGGGGACACCGGGGGGGATTTGGGGACACCGGGACCGGATTTGGGGACACCGGGGGGGATTTGGGGACACCGGTGGGATTTGGGGACACCGGGGGGGATTTGGGGACACCGGGACCGGATTTGGGGACACCGGGACCGGATTTGGGGACACCGGGGGGATTTGGGGACACCGGGACCGGATTTGGGGACACCGGGGGGGATTTGGGGACACCGGGGGGGATTTGGGGACACCGGGGGGATTTGGGGACACCGGGACCGGATTTGGGGACACCGGGACCGGATTTGGGGACACCGGGGGGGATTTGGGGACACCGGGACCGGATTTGGGGACACCGGGGGGGATTTGGGGACACCGGGACCGGATTTGGGGACACCGGGGGGGATTTGGGGACACCGGGGGGGATTTGGGGACACCGGGACCGGATTTGGGGACACCGGGGGGGATTTGGGGACACCGGGACCGGATTTGGGGACACCGGGACCGGATTTGGGGACACCGGGGGGGATTTGGGGACACCGGGACCGGATTTGGGGACACCGGGGGGGATTTGGGGACACCGGGACCGGATTTGGGGACACCGGGACCGGATTTGGGGACACCGGGGGGATTTGGGGACACCGCTGCCGTTTCCCCCCCTCCCCGCCAGGGGGCGCCAGCAGCGCGGCGCTCTCAGGCCCCGCCCCTTTCCCGCTCAGCCAATCCGCGCTCAAGGAGGCGTGGCCTCAGCGCTCCACCTCCGGGTGGGCGTGGCCTGCGGTGGGCGTGACCTGCGGTGGGCGTGGCCGCCGCACCCGGAAGCGGCGCCGGGCGCGTCCCCGTGAGTGCGGGGGGGGGGGGGGGGGCGCGGAATTTGGGGAAATTTGGGGAAATTTGGGGAAATTTGGGGAAATTTGGGGAAATTTGGGAATGTTTGGGATGCAGGAGGAGGAGGAGGAGGATGACAGAGGAAGGGGGAAACTCCCGGGAGACTCCGAGGCCTGGGCGGGACCTCCCCCCCCCCCCCCCCCCAGGGACCTCCCTGCCCCTCCTTTTTCCCGTTCCCGGGGGAAATTCCCAAATTTGGGATGGAGCCCCCGGGGTGGGATTTCTTTAGGATCGCGGACCCCCCAGGATCGCGGAATTTTTAGGATCAGGGCTCCCAGGAGGGGGAATTTTTAGCGTGGAGACCCCCCGGGAACGGGGAATTTTTTTGGGATCGGGACCCCCCGGGATGGGAATTTTTTGGGATCGGGACCCCCCGGGATGGGAATTCCTTCCCAAATTCCCTCGGGAAGCCCGGGAATGTCCTCGGACAAGGGCAGGGAGCGATCCTGGAAAAGTCTGGAATGTCATCCCCGGGATGGGATTTTGGGATTTTTTTTTTCCCTGAAAATTCCCTTTTTCTTTATTTTTTATTTTTTAATTTTTTTCCCCCTTCCCAAATCCCAGGATTTTCTTTCCTGGTTTTTCCGTGCCCTGGAAAAAAATTCCCTCCCTCCTCTCCCAGGTTTTAGGGCCGAATATTTGGGACAAGGCCCTGGAGTTTGGGTTTGGATTAATGGGACACCAGAATTCCAGAGTGGGGGAAAAACCTGGGATGGGGATTCCCGAAAAACCTGGGATTGGGATTCCGGAAAAATCTGGGATTGGGATTCCCGAAAAAACCTGGGATGGGGATTCCCGAAAACCCTGGGATTGGGATTCCCGAATAACCTGGGATTGGGATTCCCGAAAAATCTGGGATTGGGATTCCGGAAAAACCTGGGATTGGGATTCCGGAAGAATCTGGGATTGGGATTCCCGAAAAACCTGGGATTGGGATTCCAGAAAAATCTGGGATTGGGATTCTGGAAAAACCTGGGATTGGGATTCCAGAAAAATCTGGGATTGGGATTCTGGAAAAACCTGGGATTGGGATTCTGGAAAAAATCTGGGATTGGGATTCCGGAAAAACCTGGGATTGGGATTCCAGAAAAATCTGGGATTAGGATTCTGGAAAAACCTGGGATTGGGATTCCCGAAAAATCTGGGATTGGGATTCCCGAAAAACCTGGGATTGGGATCCAGAGGGGAGAAAAAAAATTGGGATTGGAATTCCAGGAAAAACCTGGGATTGGGGATTCCAGAGGGTGAAAAAAAAATTGGGATTGGAATTCCAGGAAAAACCTGGGATTGGGATTCCAGAAGAAACCTGGGAGTGGGATTCCAGAGAGGGGGGAAAAATTGGGGATTGGAATTCCAGGAAAACCTGGATTGAAATTCCAGATTGAGAAAAAAACCCTGGGATTGGGATTCCAGAAAAAACCTGGGATTGGGATCCAGAGGGGAGAACAAAAATTGGGATTGGAATTCCAGGAAAACCCTGGGATTGGGATTCCAGAAAAAAACTGGGATTGGGATTCCAGAGAGGGGGGAAAAAATTGGGGATTGGAATTCCAGGGGCAAAAACAGTTCTGGGATTGGGGTTCCAGAGTGGGGAAAAATCTGGGATTGGGATCACAGAAAAATTTGGGATTGGAATTCCAGAGGGGAAAAATCCCTGGAATTGGAATTGCAGAAAAATCTGGGAGTGGGATTTCAGGGAGGGCAAAACAATTCTGGGATTGGGGTTCCAGAGTGGGGAAAAATCTGGGATTGAGATCACAGGAAAACCTGGGATTGGAATTCCAGAGGGGAAAAAAAAAACCTAAAAATCCCAAAATCCAAACAAATTGGAATTCCAGAGAGGAAAAGAGTCTGGGATTGGGATTGCAGAGGGAAAAACCCCCTGGGATTGCAGGAAAAGCTGGGATTGGGATTTCCGAAAAATCTCGGATTGGGATTCCCGAAAAACCTGGGATTGGGATTACGGAAAAACCTGGGATTGTACGGAAAAACCTGGGATTGGGATTCCCAAAAAACCTGGGATTGGGATTCCCGAAAAACCTGGGATTGGGATTCCAGAAAAATCTGGGATTGGGATTCCAGAAAAATCTGGGATTGGGATTCCCGAAAAACCTGGGATTGGGATTCCCGAAAAACCTGGGATTGGGATTCCAGAAAAATCTGGGATTGGGATTCCAGAGAGGAGGGAAAAAATTGGGGATTGGAATTCCAGGGGCGAAAACAATTCTGGGATTGGGGTTCCAGAGTGGGGAAAAATCTGGGATTGGGATCACAGAAAAATTTGGGATTGGGATTCTGGAGGGGAAAAATCCCTGGAATTGGAATTGCAGAAAAATCTGGGACTGGGATTTCAGGGAGGGCAAAACAATTCTGGGATTGGAGTTCCAGAGTGGGGAAAAATCTGGGATTGAGATCACAGGAAAACCTGGGATTGGAATTCCAGAGGGAAAAAAAAAACCCTAAAAACCCCAAAATCCAAACAAATTGGAATTCCAGAGAGGAAAAGAGTCTGGGATTGGGATTTCGGAAAAACCTAGGATTGGGATTGCAGAGGGGGAAAATTGGAGATTGGAATTCCAGAAAAAACCTGGGATTGGGATTGCGGAAAAATCTGGGATTGGGATTGCAGGGAGGTAAAAAATTCTGGGATTGGGATTGTGGAAAAACCTGGGATTGGGATTGCAGGGAGGTAAAGAATTCTGGGATTGGGATTGCGGAAAAACCTGGGATTGGGAGTCCAGAGGGGGAAAATTGGAGATTGGAATTCCAGAAAAAAACTGGATTGGGATTGCGGAAAAACCTGGGGTTGGGATTGCAGGAAAATCTGGGATTGGGATTCCAGGGAGGTAAAGAATTCTGGGATTGGGATTCCGGAAAAAACCTGGGATTGGGATTCCAGCAAAGAAAAAAATTCTGGGATTGGGATTGCAGAGGGAAAAAACCCCTGGGATTGGGATTGCAGAAAAACCTGGGATTGGGATTGCGGAAAAATCTGGGATTGGGATTGCAGGGAGGTAAAAAATTCTGGGATTGGGATTGTGGAAAAACCTGGGATTGGGATTGCAGGGAGGTAAAGAATTCTGGGATTGGGATTGCGGAAAAACCTGGGATTGGGAGTCCAGAGGGGGAAAATTGGAGATTGGAATTCCAGAAAAAAACTGGGATTGGGATTGCGGAAAAACCTGGGGTTGGGATTGCAGGAAAATCTGGGATTGGGATTCCAGGGAGGTAAAGAATTCTGGGATTGGGATTCCGGAAAAAACCTGGGATTGGGATTCCAGCAAAGAAAAAAATTCTGGGATTGGATTGCAGAGGGAAAAAACCCCTGGGATTGGGATTGCAGAAAAACCTGGGATTGGGATTGCGGAAAAATCTGGGATTGGGATTGCAGGGAGGTAAAAAATTCTGGGATTGGGATTGTGGAAAAACCTGAGATTGGGATTGCAGGAAAATCTGGGATTGGGATTCCAGAGGGCAAAAAAAATTGGGATTGGAATTCCAGGAAAAACCTGGGATTGGGATTGCAGGGAGGGAAAAAATTCTGGGATTGGGATTGCAGAAAAACCTGGGATTGGGATTGCAAAAAAATCTGGGATTGGGATTGCAGGGAGGTAAAAAATTCTGGATTGGGATTGTGGAAAAACCTGGGATTGGGATTGCGGGGAGGTAAAGAATTCTGGGATTGGGATTGCGGAAAAACCTGGGATTGGGAGTCCAGAGGGGGGAAATTGGAGATTGGAATTCCAGAAAAAACCTGGGATTGGGATTGCGGAAAAACCTGGGGTTGGGATTGCAGGAAAATCTGGGATTGGGATTGCAGGGAGGTAAAGAATTCTGGGATTGGGATTCCGGAAAAACCTGGGGTTGGGATTGCAGGAAAATCTGGGATTGGATTGCAGGGAGGTAAAGAATTCTGGGATTGGGATTCCGGAAAAACCTGGGATTGGGATTCCAGCAAAGAAAAAAATTCTGGGATTGGGATTGCAGAGGGAAAAAACCCCTGGGACTGGGATTGCAGAAAAACCTGGGATTGGGATTGCGGAAAAATCTGGGATTGGGATTGCAGGAAAATCTGGGATTGGGATTCCAGAGGGCGAAAAAAATTGGGATTGGAATTCCAGGAAAAACCTGGGATTGGGATTGCAGGGAGGTAAAGAATTCTGGGATTGGGATTGCGGAAAAAAACTGGGATTGGGATTGCAAAAAAATCTGGGATTGGATTGCAGGGAGGTAAAAAATTCTGGGATTGGGATTGCGGAAAAAAACCTGGAATTGGGATTCCAGCAAAGAAAAAAATTCTGGGATTGGGATTGCAGAGGGAAAAACCCCCTGGGACTGGGATTGCAGAAAAACCTGGGATTGGGATTGCGGAAAATCTGGGATTGGGATTCCAGGGAGGTAAAGAATTCTGGGATTGGGATTGCGGAAAAACCTGGGATTGGGAGTCCAGAGGGGGAAAATTGGAGATTGGAATTCCAGAAAAAAACTGGGATTGGGATTGCGGAAAAACCTGGGGTTGGGATTGCAGGAAAATCTGGGATTGGGATTGCAGGGAGGTAAAGAATTCTGGGATTGGGATTGCGGAAAAACCGGGGATTGGGATTTCAGCAAAGAAAAGAATTCTGGGATTGGGATTGCAGAGGGAAAAACCCCCTGGGATTGGGATTGCAAAAAAATTCTGGGATTGGGATTGTGGAAAAATCTGAGATTGGGATTGCAGGAAAATCTGGGATTGGGATTCCAGAGGGCGAAAAAAATCTGGGATTGGAATTTCAGGAAAAACCTGGGATTGGGATTGCAGGGAGGTAAAGAATTCTGGGATTGGGATTGTGGAAAAACCTGGGATTGGGATTCCAGGGAGGTAAAGAATTCTGGATTGGGATTGTGGAAAAACCTGGGATTGGGATTGCGGGGAGGTAAAGAATTCTGGGATTGGGATTCCAGGAAAAACCTGGGATTGGGATTGCAGGGAGGTAAAGAATTCTGGGATTGGGATTGCGGAAAAACCTGGGATTGGGATTGAAGGGAGGTAAAGAATTCTGGGATTGGGATTCCAGGAAAAACCTGGGATTGGGATTGCAGGGAGGTAAAGAATTCTGGGATTGGGATTGCAGGGAGGTAAAGAATTCTGGGATTGGGATTGTGGAAAAACCTGGATTGGGATTGTGGAAAAACCTGGGATTGGGATTGCAGGGAGGTAAAGAATTCTGGGATTGGGATTGCAGCGGGAAAAGCCCCCTGGGACTGGGATTGGAGCGGGGGGATGGCGTTGGGATTCCTGGGAGTTTTTTGGGGAATTTCAGAGCTTTTCCCCCTTCCAGGAGCCTCGGGAGGAGGAGGAATCCCGGGATGAGGCGGCTCCCACCTGGATGAGGCCGGATCCCATGGAAGCTTCCGCAATTCCGGGGTTTTTCCTGGACTGGCGGCGCCCGGCGTTCCCGGCTGGAGCGGCAGCGGCTCCGTCCTCATTCCCAGCGGGAGCGGGAGCTGGGGCCTGAATCCTCCTGGGGCTGGAGCAGGAAATTCCCGCTGAATTCCCACCTGGAGCAGGGAATTCCCGCTGGGAGCAGGGAATTCCTGCTGAATTCCCACCAGGAGCAGGGAATTCCCGCTGGGAGCAGGGAATTCCTGCTGAATTCCCACCTGGAGCAGGGAATTCCCACTGGGAGCAGGGAATTCCTGCTGGGAGCAGGGAATTCCCACTGGGAGCAAGGAATTCCTGCTGAATTCCCACCTGGAGCAGGGAATTCCCACTGGGAGCAGGGAATTCCCACCAGGATCAGAGAATTCCCAGTGGGATCAGGGAATTGCCACAGAATTCCCACCAGGATCAGAGAATTCCCGCCAGGATCAGAGAATTCCCAGTGGGATCAGATTATTCCCAGTGGATCAGAGAATTCCCAGTGGGATCAGAGAATTCCCAGTGGGATCAGGGAATTGCCACAGAATTCCCACCGGGATCAGAGAATTCCCACTGGGATCAGATTATTCCCACCAAATTCCCACCGGGATCAGAGAATTCCCACCAAAATCCTGCCAGGATCAGAGAATTCCCGTTGAATGCCCAGTGGGATCAGGGAATTCCCGCTGAATTCCCACAGGGATCAGAAAATTCCCGTTGAATTCCACAGGGATCAGAGAATTCCCATTGAATTCCCACCGGGATCAGGGAATTCCCGCTGAATTCCCACAGGGATCAGGGAATTCCCATTGAATTCCCAGTGGGATCAGGGAATTCCCGCTGAATTCCCACAGGGATCAGGGAATTCCCGTTGAATTCCCACCGGATCAGGGAATTCCCGCTGAATTCCCACAGGGATCAGAGAATTCCCATTGAATTCCCAGTGGGATCAGGGAATTCCTGCTGAATTCCCACAGGGATCAGGGAATTCCCGTTGAATTCCCAGTGGGATCAGAGAATTCCTGCTGAATTCCCACAGGGATCAGGGAATTCCCGTTGAATTCCCAGTGGGATCAGGGAATTCCTGTTCCATCCCCACCGGGATCAGGGAATTCCCCGGAGTTCCCACCTGGGGCAGAGAATTCCCACCGAAGCTCCCCGCTGGGACCAGAGATTCCCGCTGCATCCCCGGCGGGATCAGGGAATTCCCGGAATTCCCCGGAATCCCCCCCTGCCGGGGCCGTCTCCTCTCCGGGAATTTCGGGCTCCCCGGTCCCGGCCAGGCTGGAGGCGCGCAGCCGCAGCATGATGGAGTCGCGCGGTGCGCCGTGAGTGCCCGGCGTTCCCGGACTTCCAGCCCGGAATGCCCAAATTCCTAACCCGGAATTCCCAAATTCCCATCCTGGAATTCCCAAACTTCCAGCCCGGAATGCCCAAATTCCCAACCCGGAATTCCCAAATTCCTAACCCGGAATTACCAAATTCCCAGCCCGGAATTCCCAAACTTCCAGCCTGGAATGCCCAAATTCCCAGCCCGGAATTCCCAAACTTCCAGCCCGGAATGCCCAAATTCCCATCCTGGAATTCCCACATTTCCAGCCAGAATTCCCAAACTTCCATCCCGGAATTCCCAAATTCCCAACCCGGAATGCCCAAATTCCCAGCCCGGAAATCCCAAATTCCTAGCCCAGAATGCCCAAATTACTGGCCCGGAATTCCCAAATTCCCAGCCCGGAGTTCCCGGACTTCCAGCCCGGAATGCCCAAATTCCCAGCCCGGAATTCCCAAACTTCCAGCCCGGAATGCCCAAATTCCCAGCCCGGAATTCCCACATTTCCAGCCAGAATTCCCAAACTTCCAGCCGGGAATTCCCAAATTCCCAACCCGGAATGCCCAAATTACCGGCCCGGAATTGCCAAATTCCCACCCCTGAATTCCCAATTTCCCAGGCTGGAATTCCCAATTTCCCAGCCCGGAATTCCCAAACTTCCATCCTGGAATCCCCAGATTCCCAACCCGGAATTCCCAAATTCCCAACCCGGAATTACCAAATTCCCAGCCCGGAATTCCCAAACTTCCAGCCCGGAATTCCCAAACTTCCAGCCTGGAATGCCCAAATTCCCAGCCTGGAATTCCCAAATTCCCAGCCCGGCGTTCCCGGACTTCCAGCCCGGAATGCCCAAATTCCCAGCCCGGAATTCCCAAATTCCCAGCCCGGAAATCCCAAATTCCCAGCCCGGAATGCCCAAATTCCCATCCTGGAATTCCCACATTTCCAGCCAGAATTCCCAAACTTCCAGCCGGGAATCTCCAAATTCCCAGCCCGGAATGCCCAAATTCCTAGCCCAGAATGCCCAAATTACCGGCCCGGAATTCCCAATTTCCCACCCCTGAATTCCCAAACTTCCAGCTGGGAATCCCCAAATTCCCACCCTGGAATTGCCAAATTCCCATCCTGGAATTCCCACATTTCCATCCCGGAATTCCCAAATTCCCATTCTGGATTTCCCACATTCCCAGCCCGGTTTTCCTGCAGGGATTGGAATTCCCAAATTTCCAGCTCAGCTTTCCCACTAAATTCGGAATTCCGGCTGCTTTCCCCAAATTTCCAGTCTGGTTTTCCAGGGAAATTGGGAATTCCCAAATTTCCAGCCCAGATTTCCCAAATTTCCAGCCCGGGTTTTCCAAATTTCCATGGGATTGGGAATTCCCAAATTTCCAGCCCGGTTTTTCCCACAGAATTCAGAATTCCGGCAGCTTTTCCCAAATTTCCAGCCCGGATTTCATAAAATTTCCAGCCTGGTTTTCCCGGCAGGGATTGGGAATTCCCAAATTTCCAGCCCGGTTTTCCTATGGGATTGGAATTCCCAATTTTCCAGCCCGGTTTTCCTGGCAGGGATTGAGAATTCCAATTTTCCAGCCCGGTTTTCCCTGCAGGGATTGGGAATTCCCAATTTTCCAGCCCGGTTTTCCTGCAGGGATTGGGAATTCCCAATTTTCCAGCCCGGTTTTCCAATGGGATTGGGAATTCCCAATTTTCCAGCCAGGTTTTCCAATGGGATTGGGAATTCCCAATTTTCCAGCCAAGTTTTCCAATGGGATTGGGAATTTTGGTATTTTTTCCTGAATTTCCAGCCCGGTTTTCCCTGCAGGAAAATTGGGAATTCCAGCCTCTTTTCCCCAATTTCCAGCCCGGTTTTCCCATGGGATTGGGAATTCCCAATTTTCCAGCCCGGTTTTCCCACGGGAAAATGGGGGAAAAAAAGGGGGGGAGGAAGGGAAAAAAAAGAGGGGGAAGGGGGAAAAATAGGGAAAAAGGGGGGGAATGGGAAAAAAATTGGGAAAAGGGAAAAATTGGGAAAAAGGGAGGAAAAAGGGGAAATGGGGGAAGTGGGGAAAAAGGGGAGAAATGGGAAAAATTGGAGAACGGGTTGGGAAAAGGAGGGAAAATGGGAAAATTACAAAAAGAGGGGGAAAAGTTGGGAAAAAAGTGGGGGAGAAATGGGGGGAAAAAGAGGATAAAAGGGAAAAATGGGAGAAAGGGGGAAAATGGGGGGAAAAGGAAAAAAAAGGGGGAAATTAGGGAAAAAAGGGGAAAATGGGGAAAAAAAATGGGGGGGAAAGAAATGGGGAAAAACGGGGGGAAAAGGGGAAAAAAGGAAAATGGGGAAAAGGGTGAAATGGTGGGAAAATTCCGGGAAAATGGGGGAAAATTGGGGAAAAAAGAGGGGAAAAAAGAGGGGAAATTGGGGAAAAATGGGGGAAAATGAAAAATGAGAAAAATAGGGGGAGAATGGTGGGGGAAAAAAAGGAGGGAAACGGGAAAATCGGAAAAACAAGGGCGGGAAATGGAGGGAAAATTGGGAAAAAAGGGGGAAATTTGGGGAGGAAAATGGGAAAAATAGGAAAGAAAAGAGTGGGAAATTGGGGGGAAAATGGAGGGAAAAAATTGGGAGAAATGGACGAAAAATTGGGGGGAAAAGAGAAAAAATTGGGAAAAAAGGGGGGAAAAGAAAAACAGAGGAAAAATTGGGGGAAATGGGGAAAAAGGGGGAAGAAAAAGGAAAAAAGGGAGGAGAAGCAGAGGAAAAAGAGAAAAAAATGGGAAAAAGAGGGAAATGGAGGGAAAAATTGGGGAAAAAGGGAAAATAGAGGAAAAATTGGGGGGAAAGGGGGAAATGTAAAAAAAACTGGTAAAAATCGGGAAAGAAAGGGAAAATTGGCAATAAAGTGGGGAAAATGGAGGAAAAAACTGGGAAAATTTGGGGAAAAAGTGGAAAAATGGAAGAAAAAATTGGGGGAAAAGGGGGAAAGGAAAAAAGCAGAGGAGAAAATGGGAAAAGGGAAAAATGGTGGAAGAATTTTGGGGAAAACTAGAACAAGTTGGGGAAAATTGGAAAATGGAGGTAAAAAAAAGGAAAAACAGAGGGAAAATTGGGGAAAATGGGAAAAAAGGGGGAAAAAAAAAGGAAAAAAGGGAGGAAAAACAGAGCAAAAAAGAGAAAAAATTGGAAAAAAGGGGGAAATGGAGAAAAAAAAGGGGAAAACAGGGAAAAAAGGGGAAATAGAGGGGAAAAGGGAAAACAGATGGAAAAAGAGAGGGAAAAATAGAGGGGAAATGGGGAATATAGAGGGAAAATTGAGGAAAAACAGAGGGATAAAAGGGAAAAATCGGGAAAAATTAGGAAAATTGGGGAAAATAGAGGGGAAAAAGGGAAAAATTGGGGGGGAAAGGGAAGAATAGAGGGAAAATTGGGGGAAAAGGGAAAAATTGGGGGAAAGGGAAAAATAGAGGGGAAAAATCTGAAAAAAGGGGGAAAATACAGGAAAAATTGGGGGAAAAGGTGAAAAATAGAGGGAAAATTGGGGGAAAAGGGGGAATTCGGGAGGCAGCTGGTGGAGGAGGCCGGGGCGGTGTGGGAAATAGCGGGAAATTCGGGAAGAGGGGGAAATATAGGGAAATTGGGGAAATAGAGGGAAATTGGGGCAATAGAGGGAAATTGGGGCAGTTTGGGGCAATAGAGGGGAATTGGGGCAGTTTGGGGAACTTTGGGGGGCGGCTGGCGGACGAGGCCAGGGCATTGTTGGAAATAGAGGGAAATTGGGGAAATAGAGGGGAATTGGGGAAATAGGGGGAAATTGGGGCAATAGAGGGAAATTGGGGAAATAGGGGGAAATTGGGGCAGTTTGGGGAAATAGAGGGAAATTGGGGCAATAGAGGGGAATTGGGGCAGTTTGGGGAAATAGAGGGAAATTGGGGAAATAGAGGGAAATTGGGGCAGTTTGGGGAATTTTGGGGGGCGGCTGGCGGACGAGGCCGGGGCGTTGTTGGAAATAGAGGGAAATTGGGGAAATAGAGGGGAATTGGGGCAATAGAGGGGAATTGGGGAAATAGAGGGGAATTGGGGAAATAGAGGGAAATTGGGGAAATAGAGGGGAATTGGGGAAATAGAGGGGAATTGGGGCAGTTTGGGGCAATAGAGGGAAATTGGGGCAATAGAGGCGAATTGGGGCAGTTTGGGAAATTGGGGCAATAGAAGGGAATTGGGGCGGTTTGGGGAATTTTGGGGGGCGGCTGGCGGACGAGGCCGGGGCGTTGTTGGAAATAGAGGGAAATTGGGGAAATAGAGGGGAATTGGGGAAATAGAGGGGAATTGGGGCAATAGAGGGAAATTGGGGAAATAGAGGGGAATTGGGGCAGTTTGGGGAAATTGGGGCAATAGAGGGAAATTGGGGCAGTTTGGGGCAATAGAGGGAAATTGGGGTAGTTTGGGGAAGTTGGTGGAAAAAGGGGGAAATTGTGGCAGTTTGGGGAAATTGGGGAAATAGAGGGGAATTGGGGCAATAGAGGGGAATTGGGGCAGTTTGGGGAAGTTGGTGGAAAAAGGGGGAAATTGGGGCAGTTTGGGGAAATTAGGGAAATAGAGGGAAATTGGGGAAGTAGAGGGAAATTGGGGCAGTTTGGGGAAGTTGGTGGAAAAAGGGGGAATTGGGGCAGTTTGGGGAATTTTGGGGGGCGGCTGGCGGTCGAGGCCGGGGCGGTGCAGGAAATAGAGGGGAATTGGGGCAATAGAGGGAAATTGGGGCAATAGAGGGGAATTGGGGCAATAGAGGGAAATTGGGGCAATAGAGGGGAATTGGGGCAATAGAGGGAAATTGGGGCAATAGAGGGAAATTGGGGCAATAGAGGGGAATTGGGGCAATAGAGGGAAATTGGGGCAATAGAGGGGAATTGGGGCGGTTTGGGGAACTTTGGGGGGCGGCTGGCGGTCGAGGCCGGGGCGGTGCGGGAGCCGCAGCCGCGGTTCGTGGCCGTCCCAGGGCTGGCGCGGGCGCTGCTGGAGGCGAGCGCGGAGCCGGAGCCGGGACCGGAGCCGGGACCGGGACCGGGAGCGGAGCCGGGAGCGGAGCCGGGAGCGGAGCCGGGCCCCGCGGCCGTGCGGGAGCAGCTGCGGGCGGCGCTGGCCGCGCTCGGGGACGCGGAGCCCGAGGAGACGCTCGGGAGCTGCGCCGAGTTCCTGCGGGAGCGGGAGCGGGTGCGCGCCCGGGGCCGGCACCGCGCCCGCGGAGCCCGGGACTTCCGGGGTTTGGGGAGTTTGGGGATTTTTGGGGAGTTTTGGGGATTTTCTAGGGATTTCTGGGGATTTTTGGGGATTTTTAAGGGATTTTTGGGGGATTTCTGGGGATTTTGGGGTTTTTTTGGGGATTTTTGGGGGGATTTCTGGGGATTTTTGGGTTTTTTTGGGGATTTTTGGGGGATTTCTGGGGATTTTGGGGTTTTTTGGGGGATTTTTGGGGGGATTTCTGGGGATTATTTGGGATTTTGGGGATTTTTGGGGGGATTTTTAGGGTATTTCTGGGGATTATTTGGGTTTTTGGGGGGATTTCTGGGGATTATTTGGGAATTTCTGGGGGTTTTTGGGATTCTCTAGGGATTTTTGGGGATTTCTGGGGATTATTTGGGAATTTCTGAGGGGTTTTGGGATTTTCTAGGGATTTTTGGGGATTTCTGGGGATTTTCTAGGGATTTTTGGGGATTTCTGGGGGGATTTCTGGGGATTATTTGGGAATTTCTGGGGGGTTTTGGGATTTTCTAAGGATTTTTGGGGATTTCTGAGGATTTTTGGGGATTTTTTTGGGATTTTTGGGGGGGTTCTGGGGATTATTTGGGATTTTTGAGGATTTTGGGGAGTGTTTGGGGATTTTTTTTGAGGGGTTTCTGGGGATTTTTGGGAATTTCCGGGGAGTTTTTTTGGATTTTCTAGGGATTTTTGTGGATTTCTGAGGATTATTTGGGATTTCTGGGGATTTTTTGGGGAGTTTTGGAGGGGGTTTTGGGGATTATTTGGGATTTCTGAGGTTTTTGGGGATTTTTTGGGGGGGTTTCTGGGGATTTTTGGGATTTCTGGGGTTTTTGGGGGACTTTGGGGATTATTTGGGATTTCTGGGGATTTTGGGGATTTTTTGGGGAGTTTTGGGAATTTCTGGGGAGTATTTGGAATTTCTGGGAATTTTGGGGGGAATTGGGGATTTTTTGGGGAGTTTTGGAGATTTTTGGGGATTTTTGGGTAGTTTGCTGGGGAGTTTTTTTGAGTTTTCTGCGGATTTTTGAGAATTTCTGGGGATTTTTGGGGATTTTTGGGGAAATTCTGGGGAGGTTGGGGGCATTTTGGGGATTTTTTTGGGTTTTCTGGGGAGTTTGGGGAATTTCTGGGGATTTTGGGGGGGTTTCTGTGGATGTTTGGGAATTTCTGGGCAGTTTTTGGGAATTTCTGGGGGATTTTGGGATTTTTGGGGATTTTTGGGGACTTTTGGGGAGTTTTCTGGTGTTTTTGGGGGGATTTTTTGTGGTGATTCTTTGGGGATTATCTGGGGATTTTTCGGATTATTCTGGGCATTTTTTGGGATTTTTCAGAGTTTTCTGGAGATTTTGGGGGATTTTTAGGGGGTTTTGGGGATTTTCGGAGGTTTCCTTGGGGATTTGTTGGGATTTTCAGGGGATTTTTGAGATTTTCTGGGGATTTTTTTTGAATTTTTGGAGTTTTCTGGGAATTTTTTTGGATTTTCTGGGGATTTTGGGGGATTTTTTTGGGATTTTCGGAGTTTTCTGGGGATTTTTGGGGATGTTCTGGGAATTGTGGGGATTTTTGGGGATTTTTGGAGGATTTCTGGGGGGTCTTTGGAGGATTTTTTTGGGACTTGGGGATTTTTGGAAGAATTTTTGGGGATTTTCTGGGGTTTTCTGGGAATTTTGGAGGATTTTGGAGGAGTTTTTTTGGATTTTCTGGGAATTTTTGGGAGTTTTTTGGGGATTTTTGGGAGGATTTTTGGAGATTTTCTGGGAATTTTGGGGGGGTCTTTGGCAGATTTTTTGGGATTATCCAGGGATTTTTGGGGCGGATTTTGGGGAATTTTCCAGGGATTTTTGGGGAAATTTTCTGGGATTTCTGGGGATTTTTTGGGAAATTTTGGGGGGTTTTCTTGGAATTTCTGGGAATTCTGGGGAATTTTTGGGGATTTCCTGGGGTTTGGGAAGGGTTTGGGTGTGGGATTTTCCCAGGAATTCCTGTTCCCAGTTTCCTTTTCCTATTTCCATTCTCCCATTTTCCCATGTTTCCCATTTTTTCCACCCCGAATTCCCGATTTTTCCCGTTTTTTGGGCCCCACAGCTGTCCTGGCCCTGGCGGGTGCTGATCCTGTGCTCCTTTTCCCATTTTTCTCAATCCCATTTTCCCATTTTTCTCAATCCCATTTTTCCCATTTTCCCATTTTCCCATTTTTCTCAATCCCATTTTTCCCATTTTCCCATTTTTCCTTGTTCCCATTTTTCTCCATTTTCCCACCCCGAATTCCCGATTTTTCCCGTTTTTTGGGCCCCGCAGCTGCCCTGGCCCTGGCGGGTGCTGATCCTGCGCTCCATTTCCCATTTTTCTCAATCCCATTTTCCCATTTTTCTCAATCCCATTTTTCCCATTTTTCCCATTTTCCCATTTTTTCTTGTTCCCATTTTTCCCATTTTTCCCATTTTCCCCACCCCGAATTCCCGATTTTTCCCGTTTTTTGGGCCCCGCAGCTGCCCTGGCCCTGGCGGGTGCTGATCCTGTGCTCCTTTTCCCATTTTTCTCAATCCCATTTTCCCATTTTTCTCAATCCCATTTTTCCCATTTTTCCCATTTTCCCATTTTTTCTTGTTCCCATTTTCCCATTTTTTCTTGTTCCCATTTTCCCATTTTTCCCATTTTCCTCACCCCGAATTCCCGATTTTTCCCGTTTTTTGGGCCCCGCAGCTGCCCTGGCCCTGGCGGGTGCTGATCCTGCGCTCCATTTCCCATTTTTCCCATTTTTCCCATTTTCTCATTTTTCCTTGTTCCCATTTTTCCCATTTTTCTCCATTTTCCCCACCCCGAATTCCCGATTTTTCCCGTTTTTTGGGCCCCGCAGCTGCCCTGGCCCTGGCGGGTGCTGATCCTGCGCTCCATTTCCCATTTTTCCCATTTTTCCCATTTTCCCATTTTTTCTTGTTCCCATTTTCCCATTTTTCCCATTTTCCCCACCCCGAATTCCCGATTTTTCCCGTTTTTTGGGCCCCGCAGCTGCCCTGGCCCTCGCGGGTGCTGATCCTGCGCTCCATGGGCGCCGTGATCCGGAGCCGCCTCCCGGAGCTGGGCCCGGGCGCCGCCGCCGCCGCCATCGCCGTGGCGGCCCACGAGATGGGCAGGAGCAAGGTGAGCCTGGAATTCCCGAATCCCGGAATTCCCGAATCCCGGAATTCCCAAATCCCGGAATTCCCAAATCCCAGAATTCCCAAATCACAAAATCCCAGAATTCCCAAATCCCGGAATTCCATCCCTGGCGGCCCACGAGATGGGCAGGAGCAAGGTGAGCCCGGAATTCCTGAATCCCCAATCCTGAATCCCAATCCCAAATCCCAGAATTCCCATCCAAAAATTCCTAAATACCAGATTTCCCAAATACTGGAATTCCCAAATCCCGGAATTCCCAAATCACAAAATCCTGGAATTCCCAAATCCCAGATTTCCCGAATCCCGGAATTCCATGCCTGGCGGCCCACGAGATGGGCAGGAGCAAGGTCAACCCAATCCCGGAATTCCCGAATCCCGGAATTCCCAAATCCCGGAATTCCCCAATCCCAAATCCTGGATCCAAATCCCCGACCCCGGAACTCCCAAATCACCGAATTCCCAAATCCCAGAATTCCCAACTCCCGGAATTCCCAGGTCCCGGAATTCCCAAATCCTAAATCCCGGAATTCCCAAATCCTGGAATTCCCATCCCAAATCCCATCCCAAGTACCAAATCCTCCAATTCCCAAATTCCCAAATCCCAGAATTCCCAACTCCCAGAATTCCCAAATCCAAGGTAACCGCGATCCAAAATCCCGGAATTCCCAAATCCAAGGTAACCATGATATCAAATCCCAGAATTCCCAAATCCTGGAATTCCTGAATCCCAGATCCCAGAATTCCCAAATCCCGGAATTCCCAAATCCCAGAAATCCCAACTCCAAGGTAACCGTGATTCGAAATCCCGGAATTCCCGTCCCAAATCCCAAACCCTGGATCCCAATCCCAAATCCCAGATCCCGGAAATTCCCAGTCCCAAATCCCGGATTTCCCAATCCCCGATCCCAAATGCCAGAGCTCTGATTCCAAATCCCAGAATTCCAGGCTGCGCTTCCCGGGAAATCAGGATTTGGGGTTGGGATCATTCCTGGCATTTCTTCCCTGGGATTTTTTTTCCGGGATTTTTCTCCCTGGATTTTTCCCAGGATTTTTTTTCCTGGGATTTTTTCCCCAGGATTTTTTCCCCCGGATTCTTGTCCCGGGATTTTTCTCCCTGGATTTTTCCCAGGATTTTTTTTCCTGGGATTTTTTTTTCCCTGGATTTTTCCCTGGGATTTTTCCCCCAGGATTTTTCCCCTGGGATTTTTCCCCTGGGATTTTTTCCTGGATTTTTTTCCCAGGATTTTCCCCTGTGATTTTTCTCCGTGGATTTCTCCAGGATATTTTTCCCAGGATATTTTCCCCGGGATTTTCCCCCTGGGACTTTTCCCCTGGGATTTTCCCCTGAGATTTTCTTTTTCCCCCCAGGATTTTTCCCTGTGATTTTTCTCCCTGGATTTCTCCAGGATATTTTCCCAGGATATTTTTCCTCGGATATTTTTCCTAAGACTTCTCCCCCGGGATTTTTCCCTGGATTTTTTTTCCCAGGATTTTCCTCTGCGATTTTTCTCCCTGGATTTCCCCAGGATATTTTCCCCAGGATTTTTTTCCCAGGATATTTTTCCTGGGACTTCTCCCCTGTGATTTTTCCCCCGGGATTTTTCCCTGTGATTTTTCGCCCTGGATTTTCCCAGGATATTCTCCGTGGGATATTTTTCCCAGGATATTTTCCCCGGGATATTTTCCCCGGAATTTTCCCCCTGGGATTTTCCCCTGGAATTTTTCCCTGAGACTTTTTTTTTCCCCAGGATTTTTCTCTGTGATTTTTCTCCTGGGATTTTCCCAGGATATTTTTCCCAGGATATTTTTCCCAGGATATTTTTCCCAGGATATTTTTCCCGGGATATTTTCCCCAGGATATTTTCCCTGGGATTTTCCCCCCGGGATTTTCCCTCGGGGACTTTTCCCCTGGGATTTTTCCCTGGAATTTTTCCCTGAGACTTTTTTCCCCAGGATTTTTCCCTGTGATTTTTCTCCTGGGATTTTCCCCAGGATATTTTTCCTGGAATATTTTCCCTGGGATTTTCCCCCCGGGATTTTCCCTCGGGGACTTTTCCCCTGGGATTTTTCCCTGGAATTTTTCCCTGAGACTTTTTTTTCCCCAGGATTTTTCCTTGTGATTTTTCTCCTGGGATTTTCCCCAGGATATTTTCCCCAGGATATTTTTCCCAGGATATTTTTCCCCAGGATATTTTCCCCGGGATATTTTCCCGGGATATTTTCCCCCCGGGATTTTTCCCCCGCTTCCTCCCTGTGATTTTCCCCTGGGCTCCGCTGCCCAGCTTGGCTCCCGGGCTGTTGTTTCCCGGGATTTCCCCCCTTTGATTCCCGTTCTTTTTTTTTCGGCCGGGAATTGCAGGAGCCGCCGTGGGAATGGCAGGAGGCGGCCGGCGCCGTCCTGGCCGAGCTGGGCCGGCGCTTCCCGGGCCCGGTGCTGGAGCAGCTGCTGCGCAAATTCCCGCCCGGAATTCTGCCCCAGCCCGGGGTCATCCGCGCCCTCGCCGACCTGGCGGCGGCCAACGGTGAGCGCCCGCAAAACGGAGACGTCCCGCAATTTCCGCCGGGGAACGGATCCGGGAATTCTGCCCGGAAAGGCAGGGGAAAATCCGGGAAAGCGCGGGAAGAACCCGGGATGGTCCAGGGAAAAATCCGGGAATTCTGCCCGGAAAGGCAGGGGAAATGCGGGGAAGAACCCGGGATGGTCCAGGGAAAAATCCGGGAATGCTGCCAGGAAAGGCAGAGGAAATGCGGGAAAGCATGGGGGAAAACCTGGGATGGTCCAAGGAAAAATCCGGGAATGATGTGGGAAAAGCGGGAAAGATTCCGGGAATTCTGCCCCGAAAGGCAGGGGAAATCCAGGAAAGCGCGGGGAAGAACCCAGGGTGGTCCAGGGAAAAATCCAGGAATGATGTGGAAAAGCAGGAAAAAATCCAGGAAAAATGCGGGAAAGTGCGGGAAAAACCCAGGATGATCCAGGAAAAATCAGGGAATAATGCTGGGAAAAAATCCGGGAGTTATGCCGGGGAAAGGGGGAAAAGTTCAGGGAATAATGCGGAAAAGGCGGGAAAAAATCCGGGAATTCTGCCAGGAAAAGCAGGAAAAAATCCAGGAAAAATGCAGGAAAGCGCGGGAAAAAACCCGGGATGGTCCAGGAAAAAATCTGGGAATAATGTGGGAAAAGCAAGAAAAAATCCAGGAAAAATGCGGGGAAAAATCCGGGATAATCCAGGGAAAAATCTGGGAATGATGCCAGGAATAGCAGGAAAAAAATCCGGGAAAATGCGGGGAAAAACCCGGAATAATCCCGGAAAAAATCCGAGAATGATGCGGGAAAGTGCGGGAAAAAATCCGGGAATGATGCCAGGAAAAGCGGGAAAAAATCCGGGAATTTCACTGGGAAAATCAGAAAAAATCCGGGAATGCTGTGGGGAAAAGTCTGGGAGTTATGCCAGAGAAAGGGGGCAAAGTTCAGGGAATAATGCGGAAAAAGGCGGGAAAAAATCCAGGAAAAGGCGGGAAAAAATCCGGGAATTCTGCCAGGAAAAGCGGGAAAAATCCAGGAATTAATCTGAAAAAAGGCGGGAAAAAATCCGGGAATAACGTGGGAAAATGAGAGAATTTTGGGATTTGGGGCTGGAATTTGGGATCGGAAACCGGAATTTGGATTTGGGGGTGGAATTCGGGATTTGGGACTGGAATTTGGGATTGGGGCTGGAATTTTGGGATTTGGGGCTGAAATTTGGGATTGGGGCTGGAATTTTGGGATTTGGGGCTGGAATTTTGGGGATTTGGGGCTGGGATTTGGGATTGGAGCTGGAATTTTGGGATTTGGGGCTGGAATTTTGGGATCTGGAGCTGGAACTTTGGGATTTCAAACTGGTGTTTTGGGGTTTAGGAGGGGAATTTTGGGATTTGCAGCCGGGATTTTGGGATTTCAAGCTGGAATTTTGGGTTTGGGGCCAGATTTTTGGGATCTGGAACTGGATTTTGGGATTTGGGGCTGGGAATTTGGGGTTTGGGGCCGGAATTTTGGAGTTGGGGCCGAATTCCACGGGGAGTTTTCGCAGCGGGGAATTCCGTGTCCCTGACCCTTTTCCCGTTGTTTTTCCCAAGTTTTCGGGATGGTTCCGTTCCTGAGCTCCATCCTGGGCACGCTCGTGCCCCTGCTGGGAACGGCCCGGGCGGATTCCATGAAATGCGCGCTCTGCTACGGTAAAAATTCCCAAAAAAAACCCGAAAGATCCCCAAAAAAAACCAGGAAATAATTCCAAAGCAACCCGGGAAAAATTCCAAAAAACCCGGGAAAAAGTCTCCCAAAAAACCGGGAAAAATTCCCCCCAAAACACAGGAAAAATTCCCAAAAAAACTTGGAAAAAAATCACAAAAACACCCGGAAAAAATCCCCAAAAACCCCGTGAAAGAAAAAAAAAAACAAACCAGGAAAAATCCCAAAAAAACCCAGGAAAAATCCCCAAAACACCCGGAAAGTCCCAAAAGAACCTGGGAAAATCCCCACTAAAACCTGGGGAAAATCCCAAAAATACCCGGGAAAATACCCAAAAAAACCTGGGAAAAATCCCAAAAAAAATATGGGAAAATCCTCAAAAATTCCCGGGAAAATCCCCAAAAGAACCTGGGAAAATCCCCAATAAAACCTGGGAAAAATCCGAAAAATACCCGGGAAAATCCCCACGAAAACCTGGGAAAAATCCCAAAAATACCCGGGAAAATACCCAAAAAAACCTGGAAAAAGTCCCAAAAATTCCAAAAAAAATCTCCAAATATCCCCAGAATTCCCCAAAAGTCCCCAAAATTCACCAAAAAGTCCCAAAAAAATCCCCAAAATTCCCTAAAAATCCCAAAATTTCCCAAAAATTCCCAAAAAAAAACCCCCAAATCCCCCAAAATCCCGGAATTGCTGGAATTTTTGGCCGCGCTGCAGCGGTTCAGCGAGAGCGTCCAGGAGTACGCGGCGGGGAGGGAGCGGCCCCCGAGCAAAATCATCCAAAAAATCCCAAAAATTCCCAAAAAATCCCCCAAAAATCCCCAAAAATTCCCAAAAAATCCCCAAAATTCCCAAAAAATTCCCAAAAATTCACGAAAATTCCAAAAAATCCCCAAAAATTCCCGAAAACATCCCCAAAAATCGCCAAAATTGCCCAAAAATTCCCCAAAAATCCCAGAATTCCCAAAAATCCCAAAAAATCCCCAAAATTCCCCAAAAATCCCAACAATTCCCCAAAAATCCCCAAAATTCCCGGAATTCCGGCACTCCCGGCAGCGCTGCCGCGGTTCAGCGAGAGCGTCCAGGAGTACGCGGCGGCAGGGAGGGAGCAGCCCCCGAGAAAAATCCTCTGAAAATCCCCCAAAAATTCCCAAAAAAATCCCCAAAAATTCCCAAAAAAATCCCCAAAAATTCCCCAAGAATCCCAAAAATTCCCCAAAAATCCCCAAAAGTCCCCAAAATTCCGGAATCCCGGCAGCGCTGCCGGGGTTCAGCGAGAACATCCAGGAGTACGCGGTTGGGCGGAAGCAGCCCCCGAGCAAAATCATCCAAAAAATCCCCAAAATTCCAAAAAAATCCCAAAAAATCCCCAAAAATTCCCGGAGTCGCTGGAATTTCCGGCAGCGCTGCCGCGGTTCAGCGAGAGCGTCCAGGAGTACGCGGTTGGGTGGGAGCAGCCCCCGAGCAAAATTCCCCAAAAAACCCCCAAAATTCCCAAAAAAATCCCAAAAAATTCCCCAAAATTCCCAAAAAATTCCCCAAAAATCCCCAAAAAATTCCCGAAAACATCCCCAAAAATCGCCAAAATTGCCCAAAAATTCCCCAAAAATCCCCAGAATTCCCAAAAATCCCCAAAAATTCCCCAAAAAATCCCCAAAAAATCCCCGAAAAATTCACGAAAATTCCCAAAAAAATCCCCAAAATCTTTCAAAAATCCCCAAAAATTCCCCCAAAATTCCCCCAAAATCCCCAAAAATTCCCCAAAAATCCCCAAAATTCCCGGAATCCCGGCAGCGCTGCAGCGGTTCAGCGAGAACATCCAGGAGTACGCGGTTGGGTGGGAGCGGCCCCGAGCAAAATCATCCAAAAATTCCCCATAAATCCCCAAAAAAATTCCCAAAAAATCCCCAAAAATTCCCCAAAAATTCCCCAAAAATCCCAAAATTCCCGGAATCCCGGCAGCGCTGCCGGGGTTCAGCGAGAACATCCAGGAGTACGCGGTCGGGCGGGAGCAGCCCCCGAGCAAAATTCCCCAAAAAATCCCAAAAAATCCCCAAAATTCCCAAAAAATTCCCCAAAAATCCCAAAAAATTCCCGAAAACATCCCCAAAAATCGCCAAAATTGCCCAAAAATTCCCCAAAAATCCCCAGAATTCCCAAAAATCCCCAAAAATTCCCCAAAAAATCCCCAAAAAATCCCCGAAAAATTCACGAAAATTCCCAAAAAAATCCCCAAAATTCTTCAAAAATCCCCAAAAAATCCCGAAAAATTCCCCCAAAATCCCCCAAAATCCCAAAATTCCCGGAATCCCGGCAGCGCTGCAGCGGTTCAGCGAGAGCGTCCAGGAGTACGCGGTCGGGCGGGAGCAGCCCCCGAGCAAAATTCCCCAAAAATTCCCCAAAATTCCCCAAAATTCCCAAAAATCCCCCAAAAATTCCCCAAAAATTCCCGGAGTCGCTGGAATTTCCGGCAGCGCTGCAGCGGTTCAGCGAGAGCGTCCAGGAGTACGCGGCGGCGGGGCAGGCGCAGGCGCCCGACCCCACGATCCGCGGCGACGCCTTCGCGCCCGAGCTCGGAGCCGCCTTCGACCTCCTGAGCCTGCAGTGGCTGCACGGCCGCGACGGGAAGGTGGGAGCGGGGTCGGGATTTGGGATTGGGATCGGGATTTGGGATTTGGGATCGGGATCGGGATCGGGATCGGGATTTGGGATTTGGGATTTGGGGTTGGGGATCAGGGACGGCTGCACGGCCGCGACGGGAAGGTGGGATTGGGATCGGGATTTGGGATTGGGATCGGGATTTGGGATTTGGGATTGGGGTTTTGGGATCGGTGTTTGGGATCAGGGACGGCTGCACGGCCGCGACGGGAAGGTGGGAATGGGGTTTCGGGTTTGGGATCAGGATTGGGGTTTGAGGTTTGAGGATTGCAGTTGGGATTGGGACAATGGGACAAGTGGGATAGTGGGATATCGGGATATTGGGATATTGGGATATTGGGACATTGGGATATTGGGATATTGGGACATTGGGATATTGGGATATTGGGACATTGGGACGTTGGGATATTGGGATATTGGGATATTGGATATTGGGACATTGGGACATTGGGACATTGGGACATTGGGACATTGGGATATTGGGACATTGGGACATTGGGATATTGGGACATTGGGATATTGGGACATTGGGACGTTGGGACGTTGGGATATTGGGACATTGGGACATTGGGATATTGGGATATTGGGATATTGGGACATTGGATATCGGGATATCGGGACATTGGGACATTGGGACATTGGGATATTGGGACATTGGGACATTGGGACATTGGGACACTGGGATATTGGGACATTGGGATATGGGGACATTGGGATATTGGGACATTGGGACATTGGGACACTGGGATATCGGGACATTGGGATATCGGGACATTGGGATATTGGAATATCGGGACATTGGGACATTGGGACACTGGGATATTGGGACATTGGGACAGTGGGATATTGGGACAGTGGGATATCAGGATATTGGGACACTGGGATATTGGGACATTGTGACATTGGGATATTGGGATATGGGGACGTTAGGATTTTCCCACTGGAATTCAGGATTTTCCCGCTGTTTTCCGCAATCTCCCGCTGGAATTCTGGCCTTTCCCGCTGGAATTTGGGATTTTCCGGGATTTCCCGCAATTCCGGCGTTTCCCCCGCTCTTTCCCCGGGTTCCAGGTGCGGCTGGCGGCGCTGGAGGCGCTGGGCCCCATGAGCTCCCTGATCTCCGGGGAGCAGCTGGAGGAGCAGCTCCCGAAGCTCCTGCCCGCCGTCCTCGGCCTCTACCGCAAACACCCGGAGCCCTTTCCCATCTCCAAGGTGCCCGAATCCCTGCCCAAAGCTCGGCCTTTGCCGGGGATTTCCCGGGATTTTTCTGGGTTTTCCCCAGATTTTCCCTGGATTTTTCCTGGGTTTTTCCCAGATTTTTCCCAATTTTTTCCTGAATTCCTCCCATTTTTCCTCTCACCTCCGTTTTCCCCTCATTTTACCCCATTTTCCTTATTTTCCCCCCAGTTTTCCCCCAATTTCCCCCCCAGTTTTCCCCAATTTCTCCCCAGTTTTTTCCCAATTTCCCCCCCAGTTTTTCCCCAATTTTCCCCCCAGTTTTTCCCCCAATTTTCCCCAATTCCCCCCGCCCTGTTTTTCCCCAATTTTCCCCAATTCCCCCCCCCAGTTTTCCCCATTTTCCCCCCAGTTTTCCCCGCATTTTCCCCCAGTTTTTCCCAAATTTCTCCCCAATTTCCCCCCAGTTTTCCCCAATTTTCCCTCAGTTTCTCTCAAATTCCCCCCAGTTTTCCCCAAATTCCCCGCAGTTTTCCCCATTTTCCCCCCAGTTTTCCCTGCATTTTCCCCCAGTTTTTCCCAAATTTCTCCCCAATTTTCCCCCCAGTTTTCCCCAATTTCCCCCCACAGTTTTCCCCCAAATTCCTCCCAGTTTTTTCCCCAATTTCCCCCCAGTTTTCCCCAATTTTCCCTCAGTTTCTCTCAAATTCCCCGCAGTTTTCCCCAATTTCCCCCCCATTTTTCCCCATTTTCCCCCCAGTTTTCCCTGCGTTTTCCCCCAGTTTTTCCCAAATTTCTCCCCAATTTTCCCCCCAGTTTCCCCCCTCAGTTTTCCCCAATTTCCCCCCACAGTTTTCCCCCAACTGCCCCCCATTTTCCCCCAATTTCCCCGCGGTTTTCCCCGCGTTTCCCCCCAGTTTCCCCCCAGTTCTTCCTGGACGCCCCCGTTTTCCCCCTTTCCCCGGATTTCGGCATTTTCCCGCTGTTTTTGGCAGAGCCTGTGCCAGATCCTGGAGTCCTCGGTGGCCGTCGGGAGCCGCAGCCTGGAGGCGCAGCTGGAGCCGCTGCTGGCGGCGCTGCTGGCCCAGGTGGGCGATCCCGGCCGCAATTCTGCGTCCCTTCGGAACGGCGTGCCGCGCCGGCGCGTCCCCGAGCGCTCCGGATTCAGCCCGGATTCAGCACGGATTTAGCTCACATTTAGTCCGGATTTATCCTGGATTTAGCCTGGATTCAGCCCGGATTCAGCCTTGATTTAGCTCACATTTAGTCCGGATTTATCCTTGATTTAGCCTGGATTCAGCCCGGATTTAGCCTTGATTTAGCTCACATTTAGTCCGGATTTATCCTGGATTTAGCCTGGATTCAGCCCGGATTTAGCCTGGATTTAGCTCACATTTAGTCCGGATTTATCCTGGATTTAGCCTGGATTCAGCCCGGATTTAGCCTAGATTTAGCTCACATTTAGTCCGGATTTATCCTGGATTTAGCCCGGATTTAGCCCGGATTTAGCCTGGATTTAGCTCACATTTAGTCCGGATTTATCCTGGATTTAGCCTGGATTCAGCCCGGATTTAGCCTAGATTTAGCTCACATTTAGTCCGGATTTATCCTGGATTTAGCCCGGATTTAGCCCACATTCAGTCCAGATTTAGCCCGGATTTAGCCCGAATTCAGCCCGGATTTAGCCCGGATATTTCTCAGATTTTGCCCGGATTTAGCCCAGATATTTCCTGGATTCAGCCCGAATTTAGCATGGATTTAGCCTGGATTTAGCCCGGATTTAGCCTTGATTTAGCTCACATTTAGTACGGATTTATCCTGGATTCAGCCCGGATTTAGCCTTGATTTAGCTCACATTTAGTACGGATTTATCCTGGATTTAGCCCGGATTTAGCCCGGATTTAGCCCGGATTTAGCCCAGATTTATCCTGCATTCAGCCCAGATTTAGCCCGGATTTAGCCCGGATTTAGCCCGGATTCTTCCTGGATTTTTCCTGGATTTAGCCCAGATTTAGCCTGGATTTAGCCTGAATTTAGCACGGATTTAGCCCAGATTTATTCTGCATTCAGCCCGGATTTAGCCCGGATTTAGCCTGGATTTAGCCCAGATTTAGCCCGGATTTAGCCTGGATTTAGCACGGATTTAGCCCAGATTTTTCCTGGATTCAGCCCAGATTTAGCTCGGATTTTTCCTGGATTTATCCTGGATTTAGCCCGGATTTTTCCTGATTTTTCCTGGATTTAGCCCAGATTTAGCCCGGATTTTTCCTGGATTTATCCCGGATTTATCCTGGATATTTCCCGGATTTTTCCTGGATTTTTTCTGAGATTTTTCCTGGATTTTTCTGGATTTTTTTCTGGGATTTTTCCTGGATTTTTCTGGATTTTTTTCTGGGATTTTTCCTGGATTTTTCCTGAATTTTTCCTGAGTTTTTTCATGATTTTTAAAGGATTTTTCCCAGGATTTTTCTGGGTTTTTTTGTGAAATTTTCCAGGAATTTTTCTGGGTTTATCCCAGATTTTTCCTGATTTTTGGAGGATTTTTAAAGGATTTTGCCCAGATTTTTCCTGGATTTTTCCAGGATTTTTCATTAATTTTTCCTGGATTTTCCCAGGATTTCCCCGGATTTTCCCGCATTTTTCTGGGATTTTCCTGTGATTTTCCCAGGATTTTTCCCCTGGAATTTCCCACATTTTTGGGGGATTTTTCCGGGATTTTCTTGACATTTTCCCGGATTTTTCCAGAATTATCCCAGGATTTTTCTGGGATTTTCCTGGTAATTTTCCAGGGTTTTTCCAGGATTTTCCGGGATTTTTCCACCTTTTTTTCCAGGATTTCCCCCTGATTTTTCTGTCATTTTTCTGGAATTTTCCAGGATTTTTCCAGGATTTCCCCCAGATTTTTCCCGGATTTTTCTGGGGTTTTCCTGACATTTTTCCAGGATTTTACCAGAATTATCCCAGGATTTTTCTGGGATTTTCCTGGTAATTTTCTGGGATTTTCCCAGGATTTTTCCAGGATTTTCCTGGGATTTTCCCCTGGTTTTCTCAGGATTTTTCCAGGATTTCCCCTGGATTTTCCCGCATTTTTTGGATTTTTCTGGGATTTTCCTGACATTTTTCCCTGATTTTTCCAGGATTTTCCCGGGATTTTCCCCCGGTTTTCTCAGGATTTTTCCAGGATTTTTCAAGGATTTTCCCAGGATTTTCCAGGATTTTCCCGGATTTTTCCAGGATTTTCCCGGGATTTTCCCTGGATTTTTCCCAGGTTTTTCCAGGACTTTTCTGGGATTTTCCCAGGATTTTTCCAGGATTTTCCCGGATTTCCCCAGGTTTTTCCAGGATTTTTCTGGGATTTTCCTGGGATTTTTCCAGGATTTTCCTGGGATTTTCCCGGGTTTTTTCCCAGGACTTTCTCTGGATTTTCCAGGACTTTTCTGGGCTATTTCCCCCCGGTTTTTCCAGGATTTTCCCGGGATTTTCCCTGGATTTTTCCCAGGTTTTTCCAGGACTTTTCTGGGATTTTCCCAGGATTTTTCCAGGATTTTCCCGGGATTTTCCCGGGATTTTTCCCAGGACTTTCTCTGGATTTTCCAGGACTTTTCTGGGCTATTTTCCCCCGGTTTTCCCAGGATTTCCCCAGGATTTTTTCAGGATTTTTCTGGGCTATTTCCCCCCGGTTTTTCCAGGATTTTCCCAGGATTTCCCCAGGTTTTCTCAGGATTTTTCTGGGCTATTTTCCCCCATTTTCCCCAGGATTTTTCCCGGATTTTTCCCGGATTTTTCCCGGATTTTTCCACTCCTTTTCCCCTCAGATCTGCGCTCCGGCCGATCCCAGCGTCCCCACGAGCGCCAAGAACCACACGGAGCTGCTGCGCTGCTTCTCCGTCCTGGGTGAGCAACTCCCAAAATTCCCAAAATTCCCAAAATTCCCCCCCAGTTCCCCGATTTTCCTAAAAAATTCCCTGCTTCCTCCCCCAAAATTCTGCAATTTTCCCTCAAAATTCCATGGTTTTGCCCAAAATTCCACAAATTCCCCCCAGAATTGGACAGATTCCCTCCAAAATTCCACAAATTCCCCCCAAAATTCCCGATTTAACCCCAAAATTCCCTGACCTCCTCCCAAAATTCCACAAATTCCCCCCAAAATTCCCGGATTTAACCCCAAAATTCCCTGACCTCCTCCCAAAATTCCACAAATTCCCCCCAGAATTTTAAAATTTCCCCCCCAAATTCTCGGAATTAACCCTCAAAATTCCCTTTCACCCCAAAATTCCACAATTCCGCCTCCAAAATTCCCTGAATGTTCCCCAAAATGCTGCAATTTTCCCCCCAAACTCCCGAATTTTCCTAAAATTCTGAGATTTTTTTTCCCCAAATTCCCTGATTCTTACCCAAAATTCCATGATTTCCCAAAAAATCAAAGATTTCCCCCAAAATTCCATTTTTTTTTCTAAAATCCCATGGTTTTCCCTCAAAAATCTCACGATTTTTCCCAAAATTCCAGGAATTTTCACACCCAAACTCCTGGATTTTCCCCCAATCCCATGACCTTCCCAAAATGCTGCAATTTCCTCCCAAAACTCCTGAATTTTCCTGAAATTCCTGGATTTTCCCGGGATTTTCCCGGAATTCCCGGATTTTCCCGGGATTTTCCCGAATTCCCGGTTTCCCCGCGTTTCCAGCCGCGCCCTTCCCGGAGCGGCCGCGACTCCCAAAATTCCCTTATTTCTCTCCAAAACTCCGGGTTTTTTTCCCCCCAAAACCCCATTATTTTCCCCTAAAACGCCATTATTTCCCCCCGAAACTCCCGGATTTTCCCGAAATTCCGGATTTTCCCGGAATTCCCGATTCTCCCGCGTTTCCAGCTGCGCCCTTCCCGGAGCGGCTGGGACTCCCAAAATTCCCTTATTTCTCTCCAAAACTCCGGGATTTTTTCCCCTAAAATCCCATTATTTTCCCCCAAAATCCCATTATTTCCCCCCAATCCTCGGGGATTTTCCCAAAATTCCCAGATTTTCCCCCAAACTCCGGGATTTCCCCCCGAAATCCCTGGATTTCCCCCTAAAATTCCCTTATTTCTCTCCAAAACTCCGGGTTTTTTTCCCCCCAAAACCCCATTATTTTCCCCTAAAACGCCATTATTTCCCCCCAACCTCCCGGATTTTCCCGGAATTCCCGGAATTTCCCCCAAACTCCCAGATTTCCCCCCGAAATCCCTGGATTTCCCCTAAAATTCCCTTATTTCTCTCCAAAACTCCGGATTTTTCCCCCAAAACCCCATTATTTTCCCTCAAAACCCCATTATTTCACCCCAAACCCCGGGGATTTTCCCGAAATTCCCGGATTTTCCCGGAATTCCCGGTTTCCTGCGTTTCCAGCCGCGCCCTTCCCGGAGCGGCCGCGACTCCCAAAATCCCCTTATTTCTCTCCAAAACTCCGGGATTTTTCCCTAAAACGCATTATTTCCCCCCGAACCCCGGGGATTTTCCCGGAATTCCCGGATTTTCCCGGGATTTTCCCGGAATTCCCGGTTTCCCCGCGTTTCCAGCCGCGCCCTTCCCGGAGCGGCCGCGACTCCCAAAATCCCCTTATTTCTCTCCAAAACTCCGGGATTTTTTCCCCTAAAATCCCATTATTTTCCCCCAAAATCCCATTATTTCCCCCCAATCCTCGGAGATTTCCCAAAATTCCCAGTTTTTCCCCCCAACTCCCGGATTTCCCCCCGAAATCCCTGGATTTCCCCCTAAAATTCCCATATTTCTCTCCAAAACTCCGGGATTTTTTCCCCTAAAAACCCATTATTTTCCCCTAAAACGCCATTATTTCCCCCCAAACCCCGGGGATTTTCCCGGAATTCCCGGAATTCCCGGATTTTCCCGGAATTCCCGGTTTCCCGCGTTTCCAGCCGCGCCCTTCCCGGAGCGGGCCGCGACTCCCAAAATCCCCTTATTTCTCTCCAAAACTCCGGGTTTTTTTCCCTAAAACGCCATTATTTCCCCCCGAACCTCCCGATTTTCCCGGAATTCCCGGATTTTCCCGGGATTTTCCCGGAATTCCCGGTTTCCCCGCGTTTCCAGCCGCGCCCTTCCCGGAGCGGCTGCGGCTCCCCAAAATCCCCTTATTTCTCTCCAAAACTCCGGGATTTTTTCCCTAAAACGCCATTATTTCCCCCCAAACCCCGGGGATTTTCCCGGATTTTCCCGGAATTCCCGATTTTCCCGAATTCCCGGTTTCCCCGCGTTTCCAGCCGCGCCCTTCCCGGAGCGGCCGCGACTCCCCAAATCCCCTTATTTCTCTCCAAAACTCCGGGATTTCTTCCCTAAAACGCCATTATTTCCCCCCGAACCTCCCGGATTTTCCCGAAATTCCCGGATTTTCCCAGAATTCCTGATTTCCCGCGTTTCCAGCTGCGCCCTTCCCGGAGCGGCTGGGACTCCCAAAATTCCCTTATTTCTCTCCAAAACTCCGGGATTTTTTCCCCTAAAATCCCATTATTTTCCCCCAAAATCCCATTATTTCCCCCCAATCCTCGGGGATTTTCCCAAAATTCCCAGATTTTCCCCCAAACTCCGGGATTTCCCCCGAAATCCCTGGATTTCCCCCTAAAATTCCCTTATTTCTCTCCAAAACTCCGGGATTTTTTCCCCTAAAAACCCATTATTTTTCCCTAAAACGCCATTATTTCCCCCCAAACCCCGGGGATTTTCCCGGATTTTCCCGGAATTCCCGGATTTTCCCGGAATTCCCGGTTTCCCGCGTTTCCAGCCGCGCCCTTCCCGGAGCGCCTGCCCGCCTGGCTGCTGCCGCGGCTGGCCTGCAGTTCCGAGCGGCACCGCGTGGGGGCGCTGCTGCTGCTGCGCCACCTCCTCAACAGCGCCCGTGAGTGCCGGGAGCCACTGGGGCGTTTGGGGGGGATTTAATGGGGATTTATGGGGGATTTTATCGGGATTTTATGGGGTTTTATAGGAGATTTAATGGGGTTTTTATAGGGGATTTATAGGGGATTTTATGGGGATTTATAGGGGATTTTATGGGGATTTATAGGGGATTTTATGGGGGTTTTGTAGGGGATTTATAGGGGATTTTATGGGGATATTATGGGGTTTTATAGGGGATTTAATGGGGTTTTTATAGGGGATTTTATGGGGTTTTTATAGGGGATTTATGGGGGATTTGTAGGGGATTTTATGGGTTTTATAGGGGATTTTATGGGGGATTTATAGTGGATTTAATGGGCTTTTAATGGGGGATTTATAGGGGATTTTATGGGGTTTTTATAGGGGATTTATAGGGGATTTTATGGGGATTTATAGGGTTTTATAGGGGAATTAATGGGGTTTTTATAGGGGATTTATAGGGGATTTTATGGGGTTTTATAGGGGATTTTATGGGGTTTTAATAGGGGATTTATTGGGGATTTATAGGGGATTTTATGGGGTTTTTATAGGGGATTTTATTGGGTTTTAATAGGGGATTTATAGGGGATTTTATGGGGTTTTTATAGGGGATTTAATGGGGGTTTTGTAGGGGATTTATAGGGGATTTTATGGGGATTTTATGGGGATTTAATGGGGTTTAAATGGAGATTTATAGGGGAATTTATGGGGTTTTTATAGGGGAATTAATGGG
>NW_027100560.1:249828-292596 GCF_031753505.1 Anomalospiza imberbis | reverse complement strand
CCCAGAAAAATCCCCACGAAACCCCCAAGAAATCCCAAAAAATCCACATGAAATTCCAATAAATCCCCCAAAAAATCCCCCAAAAATCTCCATGAAACCCCCAAAAAATCCCCAAGAAACACATACAATTCCCATGAAATTCCCAAAAAAAATCCCAAAAAAATCCCCAAGAAACCCCCAAAAAATCCCATACAATTCCCATGAAATTCCCAATAAATCACCCAAAAAAATTCCCATAAAATCCCCCAAAAAATCCTCAAGAAATCCCATGAAATTCCCATGAAATTCCCAAAAAATCCCAAAAAAAATCCCCAAGAACCCCCCCAAAAATCCCATACAATTCCCCCCAAAAAAATCCTCAAGAAATCCCAAAATATCCTCAGGAGTTGCCCATAAAATTCCCAGAAAATCCCCAAGAAAGCCCCAAAAAATCCCATGAAATTCCCAATAAATCCCCCATAAAATTCCCAGAAAATTCCATGAAATCCCCAAAAAATCCCATAAAAACCCCATAAAATCCCATTTAAAAAATCCCATAAAAACCCCATAAAAACCCCACAAAATCCCCTATTAAAACCCCATAAAATCCCCTATAAATCCCCATAAAATCCCCCATTAAAACCCCATAAAATCCCCTATAAATCCCCATTAAAACCCCATAAAATCCCCTATAAAATCCCCTATAAATCCCCATTTAAACCCCATTAAATCCCCATTAAATCCCCATAAAATCCCCTATAAAACCCCATTTAAACCCCATAAAATCCCCATTAAATCCCCCATTAAATCCCCTATAAAACCCCCATTAAAACCCCATAAAATCCCCTATATATCCCCATAAAATCCCCATAATTCCCCTATAAATTCCCTATTAAAACCCCATAAAATCCCCTATAAATCCCCATTAAATCCCCTATAAATCCCCTATAAAATCCCCTATAGAAACCCCATTAAATCCCCTATAAAACCCCATAAAATCCCCTATAAATCCCCCTATAAAACCCCCATTAAATCCCCTATAAAACCCCATAAAATCCCCATAAAATCCCCTATAAAACCCCATAAAATCCCCTATAAATCCCCATAAAATCCCCTATAAAAACACCATTAAAACCCCATAAAAATCCCCATTAAATCCTCTATAAAACCCCATTTAAACCCCATAAAATCCCCATTAAATCCCCTATAAAACCCCCATTAAATCCCCTATAAAACCCCCATTAAAACCCCATAAAATCCCCTATATATCCCCATAAAATCCCCCATAAAATCCCCATAAAATCCCCTATTAAAACCCCATAAAATCCCCTATAAATCCCCATTAAATCCCCTATAAAAACCCCATAAAATCCCCTATAAATCCCCCATTAAAAAGCCCATTAAATCCACTATAAATCCCCCATAAAATCCCCTATAAAACCCCATAAAATCCCCTACAAATCCCCCATAAATCCCCTATAAAAACCCCATAAAAATCCCCTATAAAAACCCCATTAAATCCCCTATAAAACCCTATAAAATCCCCATAAAATCCCCATAAAATCCCCTATTAAAACCCCATAAAATCCCCTATAAATCCCCATTAAATCGCCTATAAATCCCCATAAAATCCCTATAAATCCCCTATAAAACCCCCATTAAATCCCCTATAAAACCCCATAAAATCCCGATAAAATCCCCCATAAATCCCCATTAAATCCCCCCCAAACGCCCCAGTGGCTGCCGGCACTCACGGGCGCTGTTGAGGAGGTGGCGCAGCAGCAGCAGCGCCCCCACGCGGTGCCGCTCAGAACTGCAGGCCAGCCGCGGCAGCAGCCAGGCGGGCAGCCGCTCCGGGAAGGGCGCGGCTGGAAACGCGGGCAACCGGGAATTCCGGGAAAATCCGGGAATTCCGGGAATTCCGGGAAAATCCCCGAGGATTGGGGGGAAATAATGGCGTTTTAGGGAAAAAATCCAGGAGTTTTGGAGAGAAATAAGGGGGATTTTGGGAGCCGCGGCCGCTCCGGGAAGGGCGCGGCTGGAAACGCGGGAAACCGGGAATTCCGGGAAAATCCCGGGAAAATCCGGGAATTCCGGGAAAATCCCGGGAATTCCGGGAATTCCGGGAAAATCCGGGAGGTTCGGGGGGAAATAATGGCGTTTTAGGGAAAAAATCCCGGAGTTTTGGAGAGAAATAAGGGGATTTTGGGAGCCGCAGCCGCTCCGGGAAGGGCGCGGCTGGAAACGCGGGAAATCGGGAATTCCGGGAAAATCCCAGGAAAATCCGGGAATTCCGGGAAAATCCGGGAGGTTCGGGGGGAAATAATGGCGTTTTAGGGAAAAAAAACCCGGAGTTTTGGAGAGAAATAAGGGGATTTTGGGAGACGCGGCCCGCTCCGGGAAGGGCGCGGCTGGAAACGCAGGAAACCGGGAATTCAGGGAAAATCCGGGAATTTCGGGAAAATCCCCGGGGTTTGGGGGGAAATAATGGGATTTTGAGGGAAAATAATGGGGGTTTGGGGGAAAATAATGGGGTTTTGGGGGAAAAAATCCAGGAGTTTTGGAGAGAAATAAGGGGATTTTGGGAGAAAATCCAGGAATTTTGGGGGAAATCCGGGAATTTTGGGGGAAAATCCAGGAATTTCAGGAAAATTCAGGAGTTTTTGGGAGGAAATTGCAGCATTTTGGGAAGGTCATGGGATTGGGGGAAAATCCAGGAGTTTGGGTGTGAAAATTCCTGGAATTTTGGGAAAAATCGTGGGGATTTTTGAGGGAAAACCATGGGATTTTAGAAAAAAAAATGGAATTTTGGGGGAAATCTTGGATTTTTTGGGAAATCTGGGAATTTTGGGTAAGACTCAGGGAATTTGGGGAAAAAAAATCTCAGAATTTTAGGAAAATTCGGGAGTTTTGGGGGAAAATTGCAGCGTTTTGGGGAACACTCAGGGAATTTTGGAGGCGGAATTGTGGAATTTTGGGGTGAAAGGGAATTTTGAGGGTTAATTCCGAGAATTTGGGGGGAAATTTTAAAATTCTGGGGGAATTTGTGGAATTTTGGGAGGAGGTCAGGAATTTTGGGGTTAAATCCGGGAATTTTGGAGAGAATTTGTGGAATTTTGGGAGGAGGTCAGGGAATTTTGGGGTTAAATCGGGAATTTTGGGGGGAATTTGTGGAATTTTGGAGGGAATCTGTCCAATTCTGGGGGGAATTTGTGGAATTCTGGGCAAAACCATGGAATTTTGAGGGGAAAATTGCAGAATTTTGGGGGAGGAAGCAGGGAATTTTTTAGGAAAATCGGGGAACTGGGGGGGAATTTTGGGAATTTTGGGAATTTTGGGAGTTGCTCACCCAGGACGGAGAAGCAGCGCAGCAGCTCCGTGTGGTTCTTGGCGCTCGTGGGGACGCTGGGATCGGCCGGAGCGCAGATCTGAGGGAAAAGGAGTGGAAAAATCCGGGAAAAATCCGGGAAAAATCCGGGAAAAATCCTGGGGAAAATGGGGGAAAATAGCCCAGAAAAATCCTGAGAAAACCTGGGGAAATCCTGGGAAAATCCTGGAAAAACCGGGGAGAAATAGCCCAGAAAAGTCCTGGAAAATCCAGAGAAAGTCCTGGGAAAAAACCCGGGAAAATCCCAGGAAATCCTGGAAAAATCCCAGGAAAATCCCAGAAAAATCCCTGGAAAAACCTGGGGAAAATCCAGGGAAAATCCTGGGAAAATCCTGGAAAAATCCTGGGAAAATCCCGGGAAAATCCTGGAAAATCCCGGGAAAATCCTGGAAAAATCCTGGGAAAATCCCAGAAAAGTCCTGGAAAAAATCCCGGGAAAATCCCGGGAAAATCCTGGAAAAATCCCAGGAAAATCCCGGGAAAATCCTGGGATAAATCCCGGGAAAATCCTGGAAAAATCCCAGGAAAATCCCAGAAAAATCCTGGAAAAACCTGGGAAAAATCCAGGGAAAATCCTGGAAAATCCTGGGAAAAATCCTGGAAAAATCCTGGGAAAATACCAGAAAAGTCCTGGAAAAACCTGGGAAAAATCCAGGGAAAATCCCGGAAAATCCTGGAAAAACCGGGGGGAAATAGCCCAGAAAAGTCCTGGAAAATCCAGAGAAAGTCCTGGGAAAAAACCGGGAAAATCCTGGAAAAATTCTGGGAAAATCCCAGAAAAATCCTGGAAAAACCTGGGAAAAATCCAGGGAAAATCCTGGAAAAATCCGGGAAAATCCTGGAAAATCCTGGAAAATCCTTGAAAAATCCTGGAAAAATCCTGAGAAAACCGGGGGAAAATCCAGGAAAATCCTGGAAAAATCAGGGAAAAATATCAGGAAAATCCCAGAAAAATCCCCAAAAAATGCGGGAAAATCCAGGGGAAATCCTGGAAAAATCCTGGAAAAAATCCTGAGAAAACCAGGGGAAAATCCCAGGAAAATCCTGGAAAAATCCTGGAAAATCCCAGAAAATTACCAGGAAAATCCCAGAAAAATCCTGGGATAATTCTGGTAAAATCCTGGAAAAAATGTCAGGAAAACCCCAGAAAAATCCTGGAAAAATCGGGAAAAATCTGGGGGAAATCTGGAAAAAAAGGTGGAAAAATCCCGGAAAATCCTGGAAAAATCCTGGAAAATCACAGGAAAATCCCAGAAAAATGCGGGAAAATCTGGGGAAATCCTGGTAAAATCCAAGAAAAATTAATGAAAAATCCTGGGAAAATCCAGGAAAATCCTGGAAAAATCCTGGAAAAATCTGGGCAAAATCCAGGAAAAATCCTGGAAAAATCTGGGCAAAATCCTTTAAAAATCCTCCAAAAATCAGGAAAAATCCGGGATAAATCCAGAAAAATTCCTGCAAAATTTCACAAAAAAACCCAGAAAAATCCTGGGAAAAATCCTTTAAAAATCATGAAAAAACTCAGGAAAAATTCAGGAAAAATCCAGGAAAAATCCCAGAAAAAATCCAGGAAAAATCTCAGAAAAAATCCAGAAAAAATCTGGGAAAAATCCAGGAAATATCCAGGATAAATCTGGGCTAAATCCTGGAAAAATCTGGGCTAAATCTGGGCTAAATCCAGGAAAAATCCGGGCTAAATCCAGGAAAAATCCGGACTAAATCCGGGCTAAATCCAGGCTAAATCCAGGCTAAATCCAGGATAAATCCGGGCTAAATCCTGGAAAAATCTGGGCTAAATCTGGGCTAAATCCAGGAAAAATCCGGACTAAATCCGGGCTAAATCCAGGCTAAATCCAGGCTAAATCCAGGCTAAATCCAGGATAAATCCGGGCTAAATCTGAGCTGAATGCAGGATAAATCTGGGCTAAATCCGTGCTAAAATTCAGGCTAAATCCAGGAAAAATCACGGAAGAATCCGGGCTAAATCCGGGATAACATCCTGGATAAATCCTGAATAAATCCGTGCTAAATCTGGGCTAAATCCGGGCTAAATCCAGGATAAATCCAGGATAAATTCAGGCTAAATCCGTGCTAAATTCAGGCTAAATCCAGGCTAAATCCGGACTAAATCCTTGCTACATTTGGGCTAAATCCGGGCTAAATCCGGACTGAATCCGGGCTAAATCCGGGAAATATCCGGGTTAAATCCGGGCTAAAATCTGGGCTAAATCCAGGATAAATCCGGGCTAAATCCAGGGAAGATCCGTGCTAAATCCGGGCTAAATACAGGAAATATCCGGGAAAAATCCCGGGAAATATCCAGGATAAATCCGGGCTAAATCCAGGAAAAATCCGGGCTAAATCCAGGCTAAATCCGGGCTAAATTCGGGCTGAATCCAGGAAATATCTGGGCTAAATCCGGGCAAAATCCAAGAAATATCCAGGCTAAATCCTTGCTACATTTGGGCTAAATCCGGGCTAAATCTGGACTGAATCCGGGCTAAATCCGGGCTAAATCCAGGATAAATCCGGACTAAATGTGAGCTAAATCTAGGCTAAATCCGGGCTGAATCCAGGCTAAATCCAGGATAAATCCGGACTAAATGTGAGCTAAATCAAGGCTAAATCCGGGCTAAATCCGGGCTAAATTCGGGCTGAATCCAGGAAATATCCGGGCTAAATCCGGGCAAAATCCGAGAAATATCCGGGCTAAATCCGGGCTGAATTCGGGCTAAATCCCGGGCTAAATCTGGGCTGAATCCGGGCTAAATCCGGGATAAATCCGGACTAAATGTGAGCTAAATCCGTGCTGAATCCGGGCTGAATCCGGAGCGCTCGGGGACGCGCCGGCGCGGCGCGCCGTTCCGAAGGGACGCAGAATTGCGGCCGGGATCGCCCACCTGGGCCAGCAGCGCCGCCAGCAGCGGCTCCAGCTGCGCCTCCAGGCTGCGGCTCCCGACGGCCACCGAGGACTCCAGGATCTGGCACAGGCTCTGCCAAAAACAGCGGGAAAATGCCGAAATCCGGGGAAAGGGGGAAAACGGGGGCGTCCGGGAAGAACTGGGGGGAAACTGGGGGGAAACGCGGGGAAAACCGCGGGGAAATTGGGGGAAAATGGGGGGAAATTGGGGAAAACTGTGGGGGGAAATTGGGGAAAATTGGGGGGAAACTGGGGGGAAAATTGGGGAGAAATTTGGGAAAAACTGGGGGAAAACGCAGGGAAAACTGGGGGGAAAATGGGGAAAAAATGGGGGGGAAATTGGGGAAAACTGCGGGGAATTTGAGAGAAACTGAGGGAAAATTGGGGAAAACTGGGGGGAAATTGGGGAAAAAAACTGGGAGGAATTTGGGGAAAACTGTGGGGGGAAATTGGGGAAAACTGGGGGGAAAATTGGGGAGAAATTTGGGAAAAACTGGGGGAAAATGCAGGGAAAACTGGGGGGAAAATGGGGAAAACTGCGGGGAATTTGGGGAAAACTGGGGGGAATTTGAGAGAAACTGAGGGAAAATTGGGGAAAACTGGGGGGAAATTGGGGAGAAATTTGGGAAAAACTGGGGGAAAATGCGGGGAAAACTGGGGGGAAAATGGGGAAAACTGGGGGGGGGAATTGGGGAAAATTGGGGAAAAACAGGGCGGGGGGAATTGGGGAAAATTGGGGGAAAAACTGGGGGGAAAATTGGGGGAAAAACTGGGGGGGAAATTGGGAAAAAACTGGGGAGAAATTGGGGAAAACTGGGGGGGAAATTGGGGGAAAACTGGGGGGAAAATAAGGAAAAATGGGGTAAAATGAGGGGAAAACGGAGGTGAGAGGAAAAATGGGAGGAATTCAGGAAAAAATTGGGAAAAATCTGGGAAAAAACCCAGGAAAAATCCAGGGAAAATCTGGGGAAAACCCAGAAAAATCCCGGGAAATCCCCGGCAAAGGCCGAGCTTTGGGCAGGGATTCGGGCACCTTGGAGATGGGAAAGGGCTCCGGGTGTTTGCGGTAGAGGCCGAGGACGGCGGGCAGGAGCTTCGGGAGCTGCTCCTCCAGCTGCTCCCCGGAGATCAGGGAGCTCATGGGGCCCAGCGCCTCCAGCGCCGCCAGCCGCACCTGGAACCCGGGGAAAGAGCGGGGAAACGCCGGAATTGGAGCGGGAAATCCCGGAAAAATCCCAAATTCCAGCGGGAGAACACAGAAAACGGCGGGAAAATCCTGAATTCCAGTGGGAAAATCCTAACGTCCCCATATCCCAATATCCCAATGTCACAATGTCCCAATATCCCAACGTCCCAACGTCCCAATATCCCAATATCCCAATGTCCCGATATCCCGATATCCCAATGTCCCAATGTCCCAATATCCCAATATCCCAATGTCCCAATATCCCAATGTCCCAATATCCCAATGTCCCAATGTCCCATTGTCCCAACCCCAACTGCAATCCTCAAACCTCAAACCCCAATCCTGATCCCAAACCCCAAACCCCATTCCCACCTTCCCGTCGCGGCCATGCAGCCATCCCTGATCCCAAACCCCAAACCCCAATCCCGACCCCAATCCCAATCCCGATCCCAAACCCCAAACCCCAATCAAAAATCCCAATCCCAATCCCAATCCCGATCCCGCTGCCACCTTCCCGTCGCAGCTGAGCAGCCATCCCTGCTCCCAAACCCCAATCCCAAACCCCAATCCCAATCCGGATCCCAAACCCCAATCCCAATCTCAATCCCGATCCCAAATCCCAATCCCAATCCCAATTCCGATCCAAAATCCCAAATCCCAATCCCAAATCCCAATCCCGATCCCAATTCCAATCCCAAACCCCAATCCCAATCCCAAACCCCAGTCCCAATCCTGATCCCCACCTTCCCATCACGGCCGTGCAGCCATCCCTGATTCCAAACCCCAATCCTGATCCTGATCCCAAATCCCAAATCCCAAATCCCGACCCCGCTCCCACCTTCCCGTCGCGGCCGTGCAGCTGTCCCTGATCCCAATCCCAATCCCGATCCCGATCCCAAATCCCAAATCCCGATCCCAATCCCACCTTCCCGTCGCGGCCGTGCAGCCATCCCTGATCCCAATCCCGATCCTAAACCCCAATCCCAATCCCAATCCCAATCCCAATCCCGATCCCAAATCCCGATGCCAATCCCACCTTCCCGTTGTGGCCGTGCAGCCGTCCCTGATCCCAAACCCCAATCCCAAACCCCAAATCCCGATCCCAATCCCAAATCCCGACCCCGATCCCACCTTCCCGTCGTGGCCGTGCAGCCATCCCTGATCCCAAATCCCAAACCCCAATCCTGATCCCAATCCCAATCCCGATCCCGATCCCGATCCCAAATCCCAAATCCCGATCCCGATCCCACCTTCCCGTCGCGGCCGTGCAGCCGTCCCTGATCCCAAACCCAAATCCCAAATCCCAAATCCTGATCCCAAATCCCAAATCCCGATCCCGCTCCCACCTTCCCGTCGCGGCCGTGCAGCCGTCCCTGATCCCAATCCTGAGCCCGATCCCGATCCCAAATCCCGATCCCAAATCCCGATCCCAATCCCACCTTCCCGTCGTGGCCGTGCAGCCATCCCTGATCCCAAATCCCAAACCCCAATTCTGATCCCAAATCCCGATCCCGATCCCGATCCCGACCCCGCTCCCACCTTCCCGTTGCGGCCGTGCAGCCATCCCTGATCCCAAATCCCAAACCCCAATTCTGATCCCAAATCCCAATCCCGATCCCGATCCCAAATCCCAAATCCCGATCCCACCTTCCCGTCGCGGCCGTGCAGCCGTCCCTGATCCCTGATCCCAAATCCCAAACCCCAAATCCCAAATCCCGATCCCAATCCCAAATCCCGACCCCGCTCCCACCTTCCCGTCGCGGCCGTGCAGCCGTCCCTGATCCCAAACCCCAAATCCCAAACCCCAAATCCCAAATCCCGATCCCGCTCCCACCTTCCCGTCGCGGCCGTGCAGCCACTGCAGGCTCAGGAGGTCGAAGGCGGCTCCGAGCTCGGGCGCGAAGGCGTCGCCGCGGATCGTGGGGTCGGGCGCCTGCGCCTGCCCCGCCGCCGCGTACTCCTGGACGCTCTCGCTGAACCGCTGCAGCGCTGCCGGGATTCCGGGAATTTTGGGGATTTTGGGGGAATTTTGGGGGAATTTTTCGGGATTTTTTGGGGATTTTTGAAGAATTTTGGGGATTTTTTTGGGAATTTTCGTGAATTTTTCGTGAATTTTTTGGGGATTTTTTTGGGGAATTTTTGGGGATTTTTGGGAATTCTGGGGATTTTTGGGGAATTTTTGGACAATTTTGGCGATTTTTGGGGATGTTTTCGGGAATTTTTTGGGGATTTTTGGGGAATTTTTTGGGAATTTTGGGGAATTTTTGGGGATTCTTTTGGGAATTTTGGGGGTTTTTTGGGGAATTTTGCTCGGGGGCTGCTCCCACCCAACCGCGTACTCCTGGACGCTCTCGCTGAACCGCTGCAGCGCTGCCAAAAATTCCAGCGACTCCGGGAATTTTTGGGGAATTTTTGGGGGATTTTTTGGGGAATTTTTGGAGAATTTTTGGGGAATTTTTTGGGATTTTTTTGGGAATTTTGGGGATTTTTTGGGGAATTTTGTTCGGGGGCTGCTCCCGCCCGACCGCGTACTCCTGGACGTTCTCGCTGAACCGCGGCAGCGCTGCCGGGGTTCTGGGAATTTTGGGGATTTTTGGGGATTTTTGGGGATTTTTTGGGATTCTTGGGGAATTTTTGGGAATTTTGGGGAATTTTTGGGGATTTTTTTGGGAATTTTGGGGGTTTTTTGGGGAATTTTGCTCGGGGGCTGCTCCCGCCCGACCGCGTACTCCTGGACGCTCTCGCTGAACCGCGGCAGCGCTGCCAAAAATTCCAGGGATTCCGGGAACTTTGGGGATTTTGGGGATTTTTGGGTAATTTTTGGGGAATTTTGGCGATTTTTGGGGATTTTTTGGGAATTTTTGGGATTTTTTGGATGATTTTGCTCGGGGGCCGCTCCCTCCCCGCCGCGTACTCCTGGACGCTCTCGCTGAACCGCTGCAGCACTGCCAAAAATTCCAGCGATTCCGGGAACTTTGGGGATTTTGGGGAATTTTTGGGGTTTTTTTTGGGGAATTTTTGGGAAATTTTGGGATTTTTAGGGAATTTTGGGGATTTTTTGGGGAATTTTTGGTGAATTTTGGGGATTTTTGGGGAATTCTGGGGATATTTGGAGATTTTTTGGGGGAATTTTTGGGACTTTTTCCAGGTTTTTTTGGGTATTTTCCCCGGTGTTTTTGGGATTTTTCCCAGGTTTTCGTGGGGATTTTCCCGGGTATTTTTCGGATTTTTCCCAGGTTTTATTGGGGATTTTCCCAGGTTCTTTTGGGGATTTTCCCGGGAATTTTTGAGGATTTTCCCATGTTTTTTTTGGGATTTTTCCCAGGTTTTTTTGGGTATTTTCCCCGGTGTTTTTGGGATTTATCCCAGGTTTTATTGGGGATTTTCCCGGGTTCTTTTGGGATTTTTCCCGGGTGTTTTGGGGATTTTTCCTGGGTTTTTTTGGGATTTTTCCTGGTTTGTTTTTTTTTTTCTTTCACGGGGTTTTTGGGGATTTTTTCCGGGTGTTTTTGTGATTTTTTTCCAAGTTTTTTTTTGGAATTTTTCCTGTTTTTTGGGGGGAATTTTCCCGGTTTTTTGGGAGACTTTTTCCCGGGTTTTTTTTGGAATTTTTCCCGGGTTGCTTTGGAATTATTTCCTGGTTTTTTTGGGGATCTTTCCGGGTTTTTTTGGGAATTTTTACCGTAGCAGAGCGCGCATTTCATGGAATCCGCCCGGGCCGTTCCCAGCAGGGGCACGAGCGTGCCCAGGATGGAGCTCAGGAACGGAACCATCCCGAAAACTTGGGAAAAACAACGGGAAAAGGGTCAGGGACACGGAATTCCCCGCTGCGAAAATTCCCCGTGGAATTCCGGCCCCAACTCCCAAAATTCCGGCCCCAAACCCCAAATTCCAGTTCCAGATCCCAAAAATCTGGCCCCAAACCCAAAATTCCAGCTTGAAATCCCAAAATTCCGGCTGCAAACCCCAAAATTCCCCTCCTAAACCCCAAAACACCAGTTTGAAATCCCAAAGTTCCAGTTCCAGATCCCAAAATTCCGGCCCCAAATCCCAAATTCCAGTTTCAGATCCAAATATTCCAGCTTCAAATCCCAAAATCCCACATCTAAATCGCTAAATTCCAGCCCCAAATCCCAAAATTCCTGCCCCAAATCCCAAAATTCCAGCCCCAGATCCCAAAATTCCAGCCCCAAATCCCAAAATTCCAGCTCCAATCCCAAAATCCAGCCCCAAATCCCAAAATTCCAGCCCCAAATCCCAAATTCCAGTTTCAGATCCCAAAATTCCAGCCCCAAATCACAAATTCCAGCCCCAAATTCCAAAAATTCCAGCCACAAATCCCAAATTCCAGCTCCAATCCCAAAATTCCAGCCCTAAATCCCAAATTCCAGCCCCAAATCCCAAATTCCAGCTCCAAATCCCAAAATTCCAGCTTGAAATCCCAAAATTCCGGCTGCAAACCCCAAAATTCCCCGCCTAAACCCCAAAACACCAGTTTGAAATCCCAAAGTTCCAGTTCCAGATCCCAAAATTCCGGCCCCAAATCACAAATTCCAGTTTCAGATCCAAATATTCCACATCTAAATCCCAAAATTCCAGCCCCAGATCCCAAAATTCCAGCTCCAATCCCAAATTCCAGCCCCAAATCCCAAATTCCAGCCCCAAATCCCAAAATTCCAGCTCCAATCCCAAATCCCGAATTCCAGCCCCAAATCCCAAAATTCCGGTTTCTGATCCCAAATTCCAGCCCCAAATCCCAAATTCCAGCCCCAAATCCCAAAATTCCAGCTCCAAGCCAAATTCCAGCCCCAAATCCCAAATTCCAGCCCCAAATCCCAAAATTCCAGCTCCAAGCCAAATTCCAGCCCCAAATCCCAAAATTCTCTCATTTTCCCACGTTATTCCCGGATTTTTTCCCGCCTTTCTTCAGATTAATTCCTGGATTTTTCCCCGCTTTTCCTGGCAGAATTCCCGGATTTTTTCCCGCCTTTTCCTGGATTTTTTCCCGCCTTTTTCCGCATTATTCCCTGAACTTTGCCCCCTTTCCCCGGCATAACTCCCAGACTTTTCCCCACAGCATTCCTGGATTTTTTCCTGATTTTCCCAGTGAAATTCCCGGATTTTTTCCCGCTTTTCCTGGCATCATTCCCGGATTTTTTCCCGCACTTTCCCGCACCATTCCCCGATTTTTTCCGGGATTATTCCGGGTTTTTCCCCGCATTTTTCGCGGATTTTTTTCCTGCTATTCCTGGCATCATTCCCAGATTTTTCCCTGGATTATCCCGGATTTTTCCCCGCATTTTTCCTGGATTTTTTCCTGCTTTTCCCACATCATTCCCGGATTTTTCCCGGGACCATCCCGGGTTTTTCCCCGCGCTTTCCTGCATTTTTCCTGGATTTTTTTCCTGCTTTTCCTGGCAGAATTCCTGGATTTTTTCCCGCCTTTTCCTGGATTTTTTCCCGCCTTTTTCCGCATTATTCTCTGAACTTTTCCCCCTTTCCCCAGCATAACTCCCGGATTTTTTCCCAGCATTATTCCCTGATTTTTCCCTGGATCATCCTGGGTTTTTCCCGCACTTTCCCGCATTTTTCCTGGATTTTTTTCCGCTTTTCCCACATCATTCCTGGATTTTTCCCTGGACCACCCTGGGTTCTTCCCCGCCCTTTCGCAGATTTCCCCTGCCTTTCCTGGCAGAATTCCCGGAATCTTTCCCGCTTTTCCCACATCATTCCCAGATTTTTCCCTGGACCATCCCGGGTTCTTCCCCGCCCTTTCCCGCATTTCCTCTGCCTTTCCGGGCAGAATTCCCGGATTTTTCCCTGGACCATCCCGGGTTCTTCCCCGCCCTTTCCCGCATTTCCTCTGCCTTTCCGGGCAGAATTCCCGGATTTTTCCCTGGACCATCCCAGGTTCTTCCCCGCCCTTTCCCGGATTTTCCTCGGCCTTTCCGGGCAGAATTCCCGGATTTTTCCCTGGATCATCCCGGGTTCTTCCCCGCCCTTTCCCGCATTTCCCCTGCCTTTCGGGGCAGAATTCCCGGATTCTTTCCCGCTTTTCCCACATCATTCCCAGATTTTTCCCTGGACCATCCCGGGTTCTTCCCCGCCCTTTCCCGGATTTCCCCTGCCTTTCGGGGCAGAATTCCCGGATTCTTTCCCGCTTTTCCCACATCATTCCCAGATTTTTCCCTGGACCATCCCGGGTTCTTCCCCGCCCTTTCCCGGATTTTTCCTGCCTTTCGGGGCAGAATTCCCAGATTTTTCCCTGGACCATCACAGGTTTTTCCCCACATCATTCCTGGATTTTTCCCTGGAACACGCCGGGTTCTTCCCCGCCCTTTCCCGCATTTCCTCTGCCTTTCCGGGCAGAATTCCCAGATTTTTCCCTGGACCATCCCAGGTTCTTCCCCGCCCTTTCCCACATTTCCTCTGCCTTTCCGGGCAGAATTCCCGGAATGTTCCCTGGACCATCCCGGGTTCTTCCCCGCATTTTCCTGGATTTTTCCTGCCTTTCCGGGCAGAATTCCTGGATTCTTTCCCGCTTTTCCCACATCACTCCCGGATATTTCCCTGGACCATCCTGGGTTTTTTCCCACATCATTCCCGGATTTTTCCCTGGACCATCCCAGGTTTTCCCCCATGCTTTCCCGCATTTCCCCTGCCTTTCCGGGCAGAATTCCCCGATTTTTCCCGCTTTTCCCACATCATTCCCAGATTTTTCCTTGGACCATCCTGGGTTTTTTCCCACATCATTCCTGGATTTTTCCCTGGACCATCCCGGGTTCTTCCCTGCCCTTTCCCGGATTTTTCCTGCCTTTCGGGGCAGAATTCCCAGATTTTTCCCTGGACCATCCCAGGTTTTTCCCCACATCATTCCCAGATTTTTCCCTGGACCATCCTGGGTTTTTTTCCCACATCATTCCTGGATTTTTCCCTGGATCATCCCGGGTTCTTCCCCGCCCTTTCCCACATTTCCTCTGCCTTTCCGGGCAGAATTCCCCGATTCGTTCCCGCTTTTCCCACATCATTCCCAGATTTTTCCTTGGACCATCCTGGGTTTTTCCCACATTATTCCTGGATTTTTCCCTGGACCACGCCGGGTTCTTCCCTGCCCTTTCCCGGATTTTCCCCTGCCTTTCGGGGCAGAATTCCCGGATTTTTCCCTGGACCATCCCAGGTTTTCCCCCATGCTTTCCCGCATTTCCTCTGCCTTTCCTGGCAGAATTCCCGGAATGTTCCCTGGACCACCCTGGGTTCTTCCCCGCATTTTCCTGGATTTTCCCCTGCCTTTCCGGGCAGAATTCCCGGATCCGTTCCCCGGCGGAATTGCGGGACGTCTCCGTTTTGCGGGCGCTCACCGTTGGCCGCCGCCAGGTCGGCGAGGGCGCGGATGACCCCGGGCTGGGGCAGAATTCCGGGCGGGAATTTGCGCAGCAGCTGCTCCAGCACCGGGCCCGGGAAGCGCCGGCCCAGCTCGGCCAGGACGGCGCCGGCCGCCTCCTGCCATTCCCACGGCGGCTCCTGCAATTCCCGGCCGAAAAAAAAAGAACGGGAATCAAAGGGGGGAAATCCCGGGAAACAACAGCCCGGGAGCCAAGCTGGGCAGCGGAGCCCAGGGGAAAATCACAGGGAGGAAGCGGGGGAAGCAGGGGGGAAAATCCCGGGGGGAAAATCCCGGGGGGAAAAATCCCGGGGAAAATATCCTGGGAAAAATATCCCGGGGAAAATATCCTGGGAAAATATATCCTGGGGAAAATATCCTGGGAAAAATATCCTGGGAAAAATATCCCGGGGAAAATATCCTGGGGAAAATCCAGGGAGAAAAATCACAGGGAAAAATCCTGGGGAAAAAAAAGTCCCAGGGAAAAATTCCAGGGAAAAATCCCAGGGGAAAATCCTGGGGGGAAAATCCCGGGGGGAAAATCCCGGGGGGAAAATATCCCGGGGAAAATATCCTGGGGAAAAATATCCTGGGAAAAATATCCTGGGGAAAATATCCTGGGGAAAATCCCAGGAGAAAAATCACAGAGAAAAATCCTTGGGAAAAAAAATGTCTCAGGGAAAAATTCCAGGGAAAAATCCCAGGGGAAAAGTCCCCGAGAGAAAATCCCGGGGAAAATATCCTGGGGAAAATATTCCAGGAAAAATATCCTGGGGAAAATCCAGGGAGAAAAATCACAGGGAAAAATCCTGGGGAAAAAAAGTCTCAGGGAAAAATTCCAGGGAAAAATCCCAGGGGGAAAATTCCGGGGAAAATATCCCGGGGAAAATATCCTGGGAAAAATATCCTGGGAAAAATATCCCACGGATAATATCCTGGGAAAATCCAGGGCGAAAAATCACAGGGAAAAATCCCGGGGGAAAAATCACAGGGAAGAAGTCCCAGGAAAAATATCCTGGAAAAAAAATCCTGGGGAAAATATCCTGGGGAAATCCAGGGAGAAAAATCGCAGAGGAAAATCCTGGGAAAAAAAATCCAGGGAAAAATCCCGGGGGAGAAGTCTTAGGAAAAATATTCCAGGAAAAATATCCTGGGAAAATATCCTGGAGAAATTCAGGGAGAAAAATCACAGGGAAAAATCCTGGGGGGAAAAAGAAAATCCCAGGGGAAAAAAATCCCAGGGGAAAATCCCAGGGGAAAAGTCCCAGGGGGAAAATCCCGGGGAAAATATCCTGGGAAAAATATCCTGGAGAAATCCACGGAGAAAAATCACAGGGGAAAATCCTGGGAAAAAAAATCCAGGAAAAAATCCCAGGGGAAAAATCCCAGGGAAAAATCCAGGGAAAAAAAATCCCAGGAAAAAAAATCCTGGGAAAAATCCAGGGAGAAAAATCCTGGGAAAAAAATCCCAGGGAAAAAATCCTGGGAAAAAAATCCCAGGGAAAAAATCCTGGCAAAAATCCAGGGAGAAAAATCCCGGGAAAAAAATCCCAGGGAAAAAATCCTGGGAGAAAAATCCCGGGAAAGGAATCTGGGGGGAAAAATCCTGGGAAAAATCCAGGGAAAAAAATGCTGGGAAAAGAATCCAGGGAGAAAAATCCTGGGAAAAATCCTGGAAAAAATCCTGGGAAAAATCCAGGGAGAAAAATCCCGGGAAAAGAATGTGGGGGGAAATGCCAGGAATGATCCCAACCCCAAATCCCGATTTCCCGGGAAGCGCAGCCTGGAATTCCGGGATTTGGGATCAGAGCTCTGGCATTTGGGATCGGGGATTGGGAAATCTGGGATTTGGGACTGGGAATTTCTGGGATCTGGGATTTGGGATTGGGATCCAGGGTTTGGGATCTGGGATTTGGGACGGGAATTCTGGAATTTCGAATCGCGGTTACCTTGGAGTTGGGAATTCTGGGATTTGGGAATTCCGGGATTTGGGAATACTGGTATTTGGGATTCGGGAATTCCAGGATTTGGGAATTCTGGGATTTGGGAATTCCGGGATTTGGGAATACTGGTATTTGGGATTCGGGAATTCCAGGATTTGGGAATTCTGGGATTTGAGATCATGGTTACCTTGGATTTGGGAATTCCGGGATTTGGGAATTCTGGGAGTTGGGAATTCTGGGATTTGGGAATTTGGGAATTGGAGGATTTGGTACTTGGGATGGGATTTGGGACGGGAATTCCAGGATTTGGGAATTCCGGGACTTGGGAATTCCGGGAGTTGGGAATTCTGGGATTTGGGAATTCGGTGATTTGGGAGTTCCGGGGTCGGGGATTTGGATCCAGGATTTGGGATTGGGGAATTCCGGGATTTGGGAATTCCGGGATTCGGGAATTCCGGGATTGGGTTGACCTTGCTCCTGCCCATCTCGTGGGCCACCAGGCATGGAATTCCGGGATTTGGGAATTCCGGGATTTGGGAACTGCAGGATTTTGTGATTCGGGAATTCCAGGATTCGGGAATTCCGGGCTCACCTTGCTCCTGCCCATCTCGTGGGCCGCCAGGGATGGAATTCCGGGATTTGGGAATTCCGGGATTTGGGAATTCCGGGATTTGGGAATTCCGGGCTCACCTTGCTCCTGCCCATCTCGTGGGCCGCCAGGGATGGAATTCCGGGATTTGGGAATTCTGGGATTTTGTGATTTGGGAATTCTGGGATTTGGGAATTCCGGGATTTGGGAATTCCGGGATTCGGGAATTCCGGGATTCGGGAATTCCGGGCTCACCTTGCTCCTGCCCATCTCGTGGGCCGCCACGGCGATGGCGGCAGCGGCGGCGCCCGGGCCCAGCTCCGGGAGGCGGCTCCGGATCACGGCGCCCATGGAGCGCAGGATCAGCACCCGCGAGGGCCAGGGCAGCTGCGGGGCCCAAAAAACGGGAAAAATCGGGAATTCGGGGTGGGGAAAATGGGAAAAATGGGAAAATGGGAAAAATGGGATTGAGAAAAATGGGAAAATGGGAAAAATGGGATTGAGAAAAATGGGAAAATGGGAAAATGGGATTGAGAAAAATGGGAAATGGAGCGCAGGATCAGCACCCGCGAGGGCCAGGGCAGCTGCGGGGCCCAAAAAACGGGAAAAATCGGGAATTCGGGGTGGGAAAATGGGAAAAATGGGAAAAATGGGAAAAATGGGAAAATGGGAAATGGAGCGCAAGATCAGCACCCGCCAGGGCCAGGGCAGCTGCGGGGCCCAAAAAACGGGAAAATCGGGAATTCGGGGTGGAGAAAATGGAGAAAAATGGGGAAATGGGAGAATGGAAATAGGAAAAGGAAACTGGGAACAGGAATTCCTGGGAAAATCCCACACCCAAACCCTTCCCAAACCCCAGGAAATCCCCAAAAATTCCCCAGAATTCCCAGAAATTCCAAGAAAACCCCCCAAAATTTCCCAAAAAATCCCCAGAAATCCCAGAAAATTTCCCCAAAATCCCAAAAATCCCTGGAAAATCCACCCAAAAATCCCTGGATAATCCCATAAAATCCCCCCAAAACCCCCCAAAATTCCCAGAAAATCTCCAAAAATCCACCCAAAAATCCCCAAAAAACTCCCAAAAATTCCCAGAAAATCCCCCAAAACTCCCCCAAAATCCTCCAAAATTCCCAGAAAACCCCAGAAAATCCCCAAAAATTCTTCCAAAAATCCCCAAGTCCCAAAAAAATCCTCCAAAGACCCCCCAGAAATCCTCTAAAAATCCCCAAAAATCCCCACAATTCCCAGAACATCCCCAAAAATCCCCAGAAAACTCCGAAAATCCCAAAAAAATCCCCCAAAATCCCCAGAAAATCCAAAAAAATCCCCAGAAAACTCCAAAAATTCAAAAAAAATCCCCAGAAAATCTCAAAAATCCCCAGAAAATCCCAACAAATCCCCAAGGAAACCTCCGAAATTCCCCAAAACCCCCTAAAAATCCCCCAAAATCTCCAGAAAACTCTGAAAAATCCCCAAAAATGCCCAGAATAATCCGAAAAATCCCCAGATAATCCCCAAAGAATCACCACAAAAAAAAACCCCAAAAACACCAGAAAACTCCCCAAAAGTCCCAAAAATCCCAAAATCCCCCAGAAATTCCGAAAAACTGCCCAGAAATTCCCCAAAATCCCCAGAAATCCCGAAAAACTCCCCAGAAATTCCCAAAAATCCTCAGAAACCCCCCCAAAACTCCCTAAAAAACCCGCAAAATCCCCAGAAATCCCAAATAATCCCCAAAAATCCCCAAAACCCCCCAAAATCCCCAGAAATCCAAAATAATCCTCAGAAATCCCCAAAACTCCCCAGAAATCCCTAGAAAATCCCAAAACCCCCTAGAAATCCCCAAAAATCCCCAGAAAATCCCAAATAATCCCCAGAAATCCCCAAAAAATCCCCAAAAATCCCCAGAAATCCCTAGAAAATCCCAAAAAAAATCCCCAAAAATCCCCAGAAATCCCCAGAAAATCCCAAATCCCCCCAGAAATTCCCAAATAATCCCCAAAAATCCCCCCAGAAATCCCCCCAAAAAAACCCCAAAATCCCAAATAATCCCCAGAAATCCCCCAAAAATCCCCAAAATCCCAAATAATCCCCAGAATCCCCCCCAAAAATCCCCAAAAAAATCCCCAAATAAATCCCCAAAAATCCTCAGAAATCCCCAAAAATCCATAGAAAATCCCAAAACTCCCCAGAAATTCCCAAATAATCCCCAGAAATCCCCCCAGAAATACCCCCAAAAAACCCCAAAATCCCAAATAATCCCCAGAAATCCCCCAAAAATCCCCAAAATCCCAAATAATCCCCAGAAATCCCCCCAGAAATACCCCCAAAAAACCCCAAAATCCCAAATAATCCCCAAAAATCCCTTAAAAATCCCATAAAAATCCTCAGAAATCCCCCCAAAAAAATCCCCAAAAATCCCCAGAAATCCCCAAAGTCCCAAAAACTCCCCAAACCCCGGAAACCCCGGGAATCCCGGGCTCCGCGGGCGCGGTGCCGGCCCCGGGCGCGCACCCGCTCCCGCTCCCGCAGGAACTCGGCGCAGCTCCCGAGCGTCTCCTCGGGCTCCGCGTCCCCGAGCGCGGCCAGCGCCGCCCGCAGCTGCTCCCGCACGGCCGCGGGGCCCGGCTCCGCTCCCGGTCCCGGTTCCGCTCCCGGTCCCGTTCCCGGTTCCGCTCCCGGCTCCGGCTCCGGCTCCGCGCTCGCCTCCAGCAGCGCCCGCGCCAGCCCTGGGACGGCCACAAACCGCGGCTGCGGCTCCCGCACCGCCCCGGCCTCGACCGCCAGCCGCCCCCCAAAGTTCCCCAAACCGCCCCAATTCCCCTCTATTGCCCCAAACTGCCCCAATTTCCCTCTATTTCCCCAATTTCCCTCTATTGCCCCAATTCCCCTCTATTTCCCTCTATTGTCCCAAACTGCCCCAATTCCCCTCTATTGCCCCAATTCCCCTCTATTGCCCCAATTTCCCTCTATTTCCCCAATTCCCCTCTATTTCCCCAATTTCCCTCTATTTCCCGCACCGCCCCGGCCTCGACCGCCAGCCGCCCCCCAAAGTTCCCCAAACCGCCCCAATTCCCCCTTTTTCCACCAACTTCCCTAAACTACCCCAATTTCCCTCTATTGCCCCAAACTGCCCCAATTCCCCTCTATTGCCCCAATTTCCCCAAACTGCCCCAATTCCCCTCTATTTCCCCAATTTCCCTCTATTTCCCGCACCGCCCCGGCCTCGACCGCCAGCCGCCCCCCAAAATTCCCCAAACCGCCCCAATTCCCCTCTATTGCCCCAAACTGCCCCAATTTCCCTCTATTTCCCCAATTTCCCTCTATTGCCCCAATTCCCCTCTCTTTCCCTCTATTTCCCCAAACCGCCCCAATTCCCCTCTATTGCCCCAAACTGCCCCAATTCCCCTCTATTGCCCCAATTTCCCCAAACTGCCCCAATTTCCCTCTATTTCCCCAATTCCCCTCTATTTCCCCAATTCCCCTCTATTTCCCCAATTTCCCTCTATTTCCCCAATTTTCCTCTATTTCCCCAATTCCCCTCTATTTCCCCAATTTCCCTCTATTTCCTGCACCGCCCCGGCCTCGTCCACCAGCCGCCCCCCAAAATTCCTCAAACTGCCCCAATTTCCCTCCATTTCCCCAATTCCCCTCTATTTCCCCAATTTCCCTCTATTTCCCCAATTTCCCTCTATTTCCCCAATTTCTCTCCATTTTCCCCTTTTCCCCAATTTCCCCTCTATTTCCCCAACTTCCCTCTCTTTCCCGCACCGCCCCGGCCTCGTCCGCCAGCTGCCTCCCAAAATTCCCCTTTTTCCACCAATTTCCCCCTATTTCCCCATTCTTCCCCAATTCCCCTCTATTTCCCCTTTTCCCCAATTTCTCTCTATTTCCCCTTTTCCCAAATTTCCCACAATTTTCCCCTCTTCCCGAATTTCCCGCTATTTCCCACAACGCCCCAGCCTCCTCCACCAGCTGCCTCCCGAATTCCCCCTTTTCCCCCAATTTTCCCTCTATTTTTCACCTTTACCGTATTTTTCCTGTATTTTCCCCCTTTTTTCAGATTTTCCCCCTCTATTTTTCCCTTTTCCCCCAATTTTTCCCCAATTTTTCCCTTTTCCCCCAATTTTCCCTCTATTCTTCCCTTTTTCCCCCCAATTTTTCCCCTTTTCCCCTCTATTTTTCCCAATTTTCCTAATTTTTCCCTTTTATCCCTCTGGTTTTCCTCTATTTTCCCTCTATATTCCCCATTTCCCCTCTATTTTCCCTTTTTCCCCATTTTTTCCCTTTTATCCCTCTGTTTTTCCTCTATTTTCCCTCTATATTCCCCATTTCCCTCTATTTTTCCCTTTTTCCCTCTCTTTTTCCATCTGTTTTCCCTTTCCCCCTCTATTTCCCCTTTTTTCCCTGTTTTCTCCTTTTTTTCTCCATTTCCCCCTTTTTTCCAATTTTTTCTCTTTTTTGCTCTGTTTTTCCTCCCTTTTTTCCTTTTTCTTCCCCTTTTTTCCCATTTTCCCCAATTTTCCCTCTGTTTTTCCTTTTTTTACCTCCATTTTCCAATTTTCCCCAACTTGTTCTCGTTTTCCCCAAAATTCTTCCTCCATTTTTCCCTTTTCCCATTTTCTCCTCTGCTTTTTTCCTTTCCCCCCTTTTCCCCCAATTTTTTCTTCCATTTTTCCACTTTTTTCCCCAAATTTTCCCAGTTTTTTCCTCCATTTTCCCCACTTTATTGCCAATTTTCCCTTTCTTTCCCGATTTTTACCAGTTTTTTTTTACATTTCCCCCTTTCCCCCCAATTTTTCCTCTATTTTCCCCTTTTCCCCCCAATTTTTCCCCTATTTTCCCTTTTTCCCCAATTTTTCCCTCCATTTCCCTCTTTTTCCCAATTTTTTCTCTTTTTCCTCTGCTTCTCCTCCCTTTTTTCCTTTTTCTTCCCCCTTTTTCCCCATTTCCCCCAATTTTTCCTCTGTTTTTCCTTTTTTTCCCCCCTTTTTTCCCAATTTTTTCTCTTTTCCCCCCAATTTTTCGTCCATTTCTCCCAATTTTTTCCCTCCATTTTCCCCCCAATTTCCCACTCTTTTCTTTCCTATTTTTCCCATTTTCCTCCCCAAATTTCCCCCTTTTTTCCCAATTTTCCCTCCATTTCCCGCCCTTGTTTTTCCGATTTTCCCGTTTCCCTCCTTTTTTTTTCCCACCATTCTCCCCCTATTTTTCTCATTTTTCCTTTTTCCCCATTTTTCCCCTCTTTTTTCCCCAATTTTCCCCCATTTTCCCGGAATTTTCCCACCATTTCACCCTTTTCCCCAATTTTCCTTTTTTCCCCTTTTCCCCCCGTTTTTCCCCATTTCTTTCCCCCCATTTTTTCCCCATTTTCCCCTTTTTTTCCCTAATTTCCCCCATTTTTTTTCCTTTTCCCCCCATTTCCCCCCTTTCTCCCATTTTTCCCTTTTATCCTCTTTTTTCCCCCATTTCTCCCCCACTTTTTTCCCAAATTTTCCCCCTCTTTTTGTAATTTTCCCATTTTCCCTCCTTTTCCCAACCCGTTCTCCAATTTTTCCCATTTCTCCCCCTTTTTCCCCACTTCCCCCATTTCCCCTTTTTCCTCCCTTTTTTCCCAATTTTTCCCTTTTCCCAATTTTTTTCCCATTCCCCCCCTTTTTCCCTATTTTTCCCCCTTCCCCCCCTCTTTTTTTTCCCTTCCCCCCCCCCCTTTTTTTCCCCCATTTTCCCGTGGGAAAACCGGGCTGGAAAATTGGGAATTCCCAATCCCATGGGAAAACCGGGCTAGAAATTGGGGAAAAGAGACTGGAATTCCCAATTTTCCTGGAAAACCGGGCTGGAAATTCAGGAAAAAATACCAAAATTCCCAATCCCATTGGAAAACCAGGCTGGAAAATTGGGAATTCCCAATCCCTGCAGGGAAAACCGGGCTGGAAAATTGGGAATTCCCAATCCCATGGGAAAACCGGGCTGGAAACTCGGGAAAAGAGGCTGGAATTCCCAATTTTCCTGCAGGGAAAACCGGGCTGGAAATTCAGGAAAAAATACCAAAATTCCCAATCCCATTGGAAAACCTGGCTGGAAAATTGGGAATTCCCAATCCCTGCAGGAAAACCGGGCTGGAAATTTGGGAATTCCCAATCCCATTGGAAAACCGGGCTGGAAAATTGGGAATTCTCAATCCCTGCCAGGAAAACCGGGCTGGAAAATTGGGAATTCCCAATCCCTGCAGGGAAAACCGGGCTGGAAAATTGGGAATTCCCAATCCCATTGGAAAACCGGGCTGGAAAATTGGGAATTCCCAATCCCATTGGAAAACCGGGCTGGAAAATTGGGAATTCCCAATCCCTGCAGGAAAACCGGGCTGGAAAATTGGGAATTCCCAATCCCATTGGAAAACCGGGCTGGAAATTTGGGAATTCCCAATCCCTGCCGGGAAAACCAGGCTGGAAATTTTATGAAATCCGGGCTGGAAATTTGGGAAAAGCTGCCAGAATTCTGAATTCTGTGGGAAAACCGGGCTGGAAATTTGGGAATTCCCAATCCCATGGAAATTTGGAAAACCCGGGCTGGAAATTTGGGAAATCTGGGCTGGAAATTTGGGAATTCCCAATTTCCCTGGAAAACCAGACTGGAAATTTGGGGAAAGCAGCCGGAATTCCGAATTTAGTGGGAAAGCTGAGCTGGAAATTTGGGAATTCCCAATTCCCAAACGGCAGGAAAACCGGGCTGGGAATGTGGGAAATCCAGAATGGGAATTTGGGAATTCCGGGATGGAAGTCTGGGAATTCTGGGCTGGAAATGTGGGAATTCCAGGATGGGAATTTGGGAATTCCCATCTGGAAATGTGGGAATTCCAGGATGGGAATTTGGGAATTCCGGGATGGAAATGTGGGAATTCCAGGATGGGAATTTGGCAATTCCAGGGTGGGAATTTGGGGATTCCCAGCTGGAAGTTTGGGAATTCAGGGGTGGGAAATTGGGAATTCCGGGCCGGTAATTTGGGCATTCCGGGTTGGGAATTTGGGAATTCCCGGCTGGAAGTTTGGGAATTCTGGCTGGAAATGTGGGAATTCCAGGATGGGAATTTGGGCATTCCGGGCTGGAAGTTTGGGAATTCTGGGTTGGGAATTTGGGAATTCCGGGCTGGAAGTTTGGGAATTCCGGGCTGGAAGTTTGGGAATTCCGGGCTGGGAATTTGGTAATTCCGGGTTGGGAATTTGGGAATTCCGGGCTGGGAATTTGGGCATTCCAGGCTGGAAGTTTGGGAATTCCGGGCTGGGAATTTGGTAATTCCAGGCTGGGAGTTTGGGAATTCTGGCTGGAAATGTGGGAATTCCAGGATGGGAATTTGGGCATTCCGGGCTGGAAGTTTGGGAATTCCGGGCTGGGAATTTGGGCATTCCGGGCCAGTAATTTGGGCATTCTGGGCTAGGAATTTGGGATTTCCGGGCTGGGAATTTGGGCATTCCGGGTTGGGAATTTGGGAATTCCCGGCTGGAAGTTTGGGAATTCTGGCTGGAAATGTGGGAATTCCGGGATGGGAATTTGGGAATTCCGGGCTGGAAGTTTGGGCATTCCGGGTTGGGAATTTGGGAATTCCGGGCTGGGAATTTGGGCATTCCGGGCTGGAAGTTTGGGAATTCCGGGCTGGGAATTTGGGAATTCCGGGCTGGGAAATTGGGAATTCCAGCCTGGGAAATTGGGAATTCAGGGGTGGGAATTTGGGAATTCCGGGCCAGTAATTTGGGCATTCTGGGTTGGGAATTTGGAGATTCCCGGCTGGAAGTTTGGGAATTCTGGCTGGAAATGTGGGAATTCCAGGATGGGAATTTGGGCATTCCGGGCTGGAAGTTTGGGAATTCCGGGCTGGGAATTTGGGAATTCCGGGCTGGAAGTTTGGGAATTCCAGGCTGGAAATGTGGGAATTCCAGGATGGGAATTTGGGCATTCCGGGCTGGAAGTTTGGGAATTCCGGGCTGGGAATTTGGGCATTCCGGGCTGGAAGTTTGGGAATTCCGGGCTGGGAATTTGGTAATTCCGGGCCAGTAATTTGGGCATTCTGGGCTAGGAATTTGGGATTTCCCGGCTGGGAATTTGGGCATTCCGGGTTGGGAATTTGGGAATTCCGGGCTGGGAATTTGGGCATTCCGGGCTGGAAGTCCGGGAACGCCGGGCCGGTAATTTGGGCATTCCGGGCTGGAAGTTTGGGAATTCCAGGATGGGAATTTGGATTCCGGGTTGGGAATTTGGGAATTCCCGGCTGGAAGTTTGGGAATTCTGGCTGGAAATGTGGGAATTCCAGGATGGGAATTTGGGCATTCCGGGCTGGAAGTCCGGGAACGCCGGGCACTCACGGCGCACGCGCGACTCCATCATGCTGCGGCTGCGCGCCTCCAGCCTGGCCGGGACCGGGGAGCCCGAAATTCCCGGAGAGGAGACGGCCCCGGCAGGGGGGGATTCCGGGGAATTCCGGGAATTCCCTGATCCCGCCGGGGATGCAGCGGGAATCTCTGGTCCCAGCGGGGAGCTTCGGTGGGAATTCTCTGCCCCAGGTGGGAACTCCGGGGAATTCCCTGATCCCGGTGGGGATGGAACAGGAATTCCCTGATCCCACTGGGAATTCAGCAGGAATTCCCTGATCCCACTGGGAATTCAATGGGAATTCTCTGATCCTGGTGGGAATTCAATGGGAATTCTCTGATCCCTGTGGGAATTCAATGGGAATTCCGTGATCCCACTGGGAATTCAGCAGGAATTCCCTGATCCCACTGGGAATTCAATGGGAATTCTCTGATCCCTGTGGGAATTCAGCGGGAATTCCCTGATCCGGTGGGAATTCAACGGGAATTCCCTGATCCCTGTGGGAATTCAGCGGGAATTCCCTGATCCCACTGGGAATTCAATGGGAATTCTCTGATCCCTGTGGGAATTCAGCGGGAATTCCCTGATCCAGTGGGAATTCAACGGGAATTCTCTGATCCTGGCAGGATTTTGGTGGGAATTCTCTGATCCCGGTGGGAATTTGGTGGGAATAATCTGATCCCAGTGGGAATTCTCTGATCCTGGTGGGAATTCTCTGATCCTGGCGGGAATTCTCTGATCCTGGCGGGAATTCTGTGGGAATTCCCTGATCCCACTGGGAATTCCCTGATCCCACTGGGAATTCTCTGATCCCACTGGGAATAATCTGATCCCACTGGGAATTCTCTGATCCTGGCGGGAATTCTCTGATCCTGGTGGGAATTCTGTGGCAATTCCCTGATCCCACTGGGAATTCTCTGATCCTGGTGGGAATTCCCTGCTCCCAGTGGGAATTCCCTGCTCCAGGTGGGAATTCAGCAGGAATTCCTTGCTCCCAGTGGGAATTCCCTGCTCCCAGCAGGAATTCCCTGCTCCAGGTGGGAATTCAGCGGGAATTTCCTGCTCCAGCCCCAGGAGGATTCAGGCCCCAGCTCCCGCTCCCGCTGGGAATGAGGACGGAGCCGCTGCCGCTCCAGCCGGGAACGCCGGGCGCCGCCAGTCCAGGAAAAACCCCGGAATTGCGGAAGCTTCCATGGGATCCGGCCTCATCCAGGTGGGAGCCGCCTCATCCCGGGATTCCTCCTCCTCCCGAGGCTCCTGGAAAGGGGAAAAGCTCTGAAATCCCCCAGAAACTCCCAGGAATCCCAACGCCATCCCCCCGCTGCAATCCCAGTCCCAGGGGGCTTTTCCCGCTGCAATCCCAATCCCAGAATTCTTTACCTCCCTGCAATCCCAATCCCAGGTTTTTCCACAATCCCAATCCCAGGTTTTTCCACAATCCCAATCCCAGAATTCTTTACCTCCCCGCAATCCCAATCCCAGGTTTTTCCACAATCCCAATCCCAGAATTTTTTACCTCCCTGCAATCCCAATCCCAGGTTTTTCCGCAATCCCAATCCCAGAATTCTTTACCTCCCTGGAATCCCAATCCCAGATTTTTCCGCAATCCCAATCCCAGGTTTTTCTGCAATCCCAGTCCCAGGGGTTTTTTCCCTCTGCAATCCCAATCCCAGAATTCTTTTCTTTGCTGAAATCCCAATCCCCGGTTTTTCCGGAATCCCAATCCCAGAATTCTTTACCTCCCTGGAATCCCAATCCCAGATTTTCCTGCAATCCCAACCCCAGGTTTTTCCGCAATCCCAATCCCAGTTTTTTTCTGGAATTCCAATCTCCAATTTTCCCCCTCTGGACTCCCAATCCCAGGTTTTTCCGCAATCCCAATCCCAGAATTCTTTACCTCCCCGCAATCCCAATCCCAGGTTTTTCCACAATCCCAATCCCAGAATTCTTTACCTCCCTTCAATCCCAATCCCAGGTTTTTCTGCAATCCCAATCCCAGAATTCTTTACCTCCCCGCAATCCCAATCCCAGAATTCTTTACCTCCCCGCAATCCCAATCCCAGGTTTTTCCACAATCCCAATCCCAGAATTCTTTACCTCCCCGCAATCCCAATCCCAGGTTTTTCCACAATCCCAATCCCAGAATTTTTTTGCAATCCCAATCCCAGGGGGTTTTTCCCTCTGCAATCCCAATCCCAGAATTTTTTTTCTTTGCTGAAATCCCAATCCCCGGTTTTTCCGGAATCCCAATCCCAGAATTCTTTACCTCCCTGGAATCCCAATCCCAGATTTTTCCGCAATCCCAATCCCAGGTTTTTCTGCAATCCCAGTCCCGGGGGGTTTTTCCCTCTGCAATCCCAATCCCAGAATTTTTTCTTTGCTGGAATCCCAATCCCAGGTTTTTTCCGCAATCCCAATCCCTGAATTTTTTACCTCCCTGGAATCCCAATCCCAGGTTTTTCTGCAATCCCAATCCCAGGTTTTTTCTGGAATTCCAATCTCCAATTTTCCCCCTCTGCAATCCCAATCCCAGGTTTTTCCGCAATCCCAATACCAGGTTTTTTTACCTCCCTGCAATCCCAATCCCAGATTTTTCCGCAATCCCAATCCCAGGTTTTTTCTGGAATTCCAATCTCCAATTTTCCCCCTCTGGAATCCCAATCCCAGGTTTTTCCGCAATCCCAATCCCTGAATTTTTTACCTCCCTGGAATCCCAATCCCAGGTTTTTCTGCAATCCCAATCCCAGGTTTTTTCTGGAATTCCAATCTCCAATTTTCCCCCTCTGGAATCCCAATCCTAGGTTTTTCCGAAATCCCAATCCCAGACTCTTTTCCTCTCTGGAATTCCAATTTGTTTGGATTTTGGGGTTTTTAGGGGTTTTTTTTTTCCCCTCTGGAATTCCAATCCCAGGTTTTCCTGTGATCCCAATCCCAGATTTTTCCCCACTCTGGAATCCCAATCCCAGAATTGTGTTGCCCTCCCTGAAATCCCAGTCCCAGATTTTTCTGCAATTCCAATCCCAGGGATTTTTCCCCTCTAGAATCCCAATCCCAAATTTTTTTCCCTCTGGAATTCAAATTTTTTTTTTGTTTTGTTTTGTTTTTCCCCTCTGGAATTCCAATCCCAAATTTTTCTGTGATCCCAATCCCAGATTTTTCCCCACTCTGGAACCCCAATCCCAGAATTGTTTTCGCCCCTGAAATTCCAATCCCCAATTTTTTCCCCCCTCTCTGGAATCCCAATCCCAGTTTTTTTCTGGAATCCCACTCCCAGGTTTTTTCTGGAATCCCACTCCCAGGTTTTTCCTGGAATTCCAATCCCAGGTTTTTTTTTGCCCTCCGGAATCCCACCCCCAGGGTTTTTCTGGAATCCCAATCCCAGTTTTTTTCTGGAATACCAATCCCAATTTTTCCCCCCTCTGGAATCCCAATTTGTTTGGATTTTGGGCTTTTTTGCTTTTTGTTTTTTCTTTTTCCCTCTGCAATCCCAATCCCAAATTCTTCTCCCCCCTGGAATTCCAATTTGTCTGGAATTGGGATTTTTTTGGTTTTTTTTTTTTCCCTCTGAAATTTAACTTCCAGGTCTATTTCCCCCTCGGGAATCCCAATCCGAGGTTTTTCAGGAATCCCAATCCCAGGTTTTTCCAGAATCCCAATCCCAGGTTTTTCGGGAATCCCAATCCCAGATTTTTACAGAATCCCAATCCCAGATTCTTCCGGAATCCCGATCCCAGGTTTTTCGGGAATCCCCATCCCAGGTTTTTCGGAATCCCAATCCCAGGTTTTTCCGGAATCCCAATCCCAGGTTTTTCGGGAATCCCAATCCCAGGTTTTTCCGTAATCCCAATCCCAGATTTTCCTGCAATCCCAATCCCAGTTTTTTCCGCAATCCCAATCCCAGTTTTTCCTGCAATCCCAGGGGGTTTTTCCCTCTGCAATCCCAATCCCAGACTCTTTTCCTCTCTGGAATTCCATTTTTTTTTTTGGATTTTGGGGTTTTTAGGGTTTTTTTCCCCTCTGGAATTCCAATCCCAGATTTTTCCGCAATCCCAATCCCAGTTTTTTCCCCACTCTGGAACTCCAATCCCAGAATTGTTTTGCCCTCCCTGAAATCCCAGTCCCAGATTTTTCTGCAATTCCAATTCCAGGGATTTTTCCCCTCTGGAATTCCAATCCCAAATTTTTCTGTGATCCCAATCCCAGATTTTTCCCCACTCTGGAACCCCAATCCCAGAACTGTTTTTGCCCCTGGAATTCCAATCCCCAATTTTTTCCCCCCTCTCTGGAATCCCAATCCCAGTTTTTTTCTGGAATCCCACTCCCAGGTTTTTTTCTGGAATCCCAATCCCAGGTTTTTCCTGGAATTCCAATCCCAATTTTTTTTCTCCCCTCTGGATCCCAATCCCAGGTTTTTCTGGAATCCCAATCCCAGATTTTTCTGGAATCCCAATCCCAGGTTTTTCGGGAATCCCAATCCCAGATTTTTCGGGAATCCCAATCCCAGATTTTTCCGGAATCCCCATCCCAGGTTTTTCGGGAATTCCAATCCCAGATTTTTCCAGAATCCCAATCCCAGATTTTTCTGGAATCCCAATCCCAGGTTTTTCGGGAATCCCAATCCCAGGTTTTTCTGGAATCCCCATCCCAGATTTTTCCAGAATCCCCATCCCAGGTTTTTCGGGAATCCCAATCCCAGGTTTTTCGGGAATCCCAATCCCAGATTTTTCCGGAATCCCAATCCCAGGTTTTTCGGGAATCCCAATCCCAGGTTTTTCGGGAATCCCCATCCCAGGTTTTTCGGGAATCCCCATCCCAGGTTTTCCCCCACTCTGGAATTCTGGTGTCCCATTAATCCAAACCCAAACTCCAGGGCCTTGTCCCAAATATTCGGCCCTAAAACCTGGGAGAGGAGGGAGGGAATTTTTTTCCAGGGCACGGAAAAACCGGGAAGGAAAATCCTGGGATTCGGGAAGGGGGAAAAAAATTAAAAAATAAAAAATAAAGAAAAAGGGAATTTTCAGGGAAAAAAAAAATCCCAAAATCCCATCCCGGGGATGACATTCCAGAGTTTTCCAGGATCGCTCCCTGCCCTTGTCCGAGGACATTCCCGGGCTTCCCGAGGGAATTTGGGAAGGAATTCCCGTCCCGGGGGGTCCCGATCCCAAAAAATTCCCATCCCGGGGGGTCCCGATCCCAAAAAATTCCCGGTTCCCGGGGGGTCTCCACGCTAAAAATTCCCCCTCCTGGGAGCCCTGATCCTAAAAATTCCGCGATCCTGGGGGGTCCGCGATCCTAAAGAAATCCCACCCCGGGGGCTCCATCCCAAATTTGGGAATTTCCCCCGGGAACGGGAAAAAGGAGGGGCAGGGAGGTCCCTGGGGGGGGGGGGGGGGAGGTCCCGCCCAGGCCTCGGAGTCTCCCGGGAGTTTCCCCCTTCCTCTGTCATCCTCCTCCTCCTCCTCCTGCATCCCAAACATTCCCAAACATTCCCAAATTTCCCCAAATTTCCCCAAATTTCCCCAAATTCCGCGCCCCCCCCCCCCCCCCGCACTCACGGGGACGCGCCCGGCGCCGCTTCCGGGTGCGGCGGCCACGCCCACCGCAGGCCACGCCCACCACAGGACACGCCTACCCGGAGGTGGAACCGCGGAGGGCCGAGGCCACGCCTCCTTGAGCGCGGATTGGCTGAGCGGGAAAGGGGCGGGGCCTGCGAGCGCCGCGCTGCTGGCGCCCCCTGGCGGGGAGGGGGGGAAACGGCAGCGGTGTCCCCAAATCCCCCCGGTGTCCCCAAATCCGGTCCCGGTGTCCCCAAATCCGGTCCCGGTGTCCCCAAATCCCCCCCGGTGTCCCCAAATCCGGTCCCGATGTCCCCAAATCCGGTCCCGGTGTCCCCAAATCCCCCCCGGTGTCCCCAAATCCGGTCCCGGTGTCCCCAAATCCCGTCCCGGTGTCCCCAAATCCGGTCCCGGTGTTCCCAAATCCCCCCCGGTGTCCCCAAATCCCCCCCGGTGTCCCCAAATCCGGTCCCGGTGTCCCCAAATCCGGTCCCGGTGTCCCCAAATCCCCCCCGGTGTCCCCCAATCCGGTCCCGGTGTCCCCAAATCCCCCCCGGTGTCCCCAAATCCCCCCGGTGTCCCCAAATCCCCCCGGTGTCCCCCAATCCGGTCCCGGTGTCCCCAAATCCCTCCCGGTGTCCCCAAATCCCCCCCGGTGTCCCCAAATCCGGTCCCGGTGTCCCCAAATCCGGTCCCGGTGTCCCCCAAATCCCTCCCGGTGTCCCCAAATCCCCCCCGGTGTCCCCAAATCCGGTCCCGGTGTCCCCAAATCCGGTCCCGGTGTCCCCAAATCCCCCCCGGTGTCCCCAAATCCGGTCCCGGTGTCCCCAAATCCCTCCCGGTGTCCCCAAATCCGGTCCCGGTGTCCCCAAATCCCCCCCGGTGTCCCCAAATCCCCCCCGGTGTCCCCAAATCCGGTCCGGTGTCCCCAAATCCGGTCCCGGTGTCCCCAAATCCGGTCCCGGTGTCCCCAAATCCCCCCCGGTGTCCCCAAATCCGGTCCCGGTGTCCCCAAATCCGGTCCCGGTGTCCCCAAATCCCCCCGGTGTCCCCAAATCCGGTCCCGGTGTCCCCAAATCCCCCCCGGTGTCCCCAAATCCCCCCCGGTGTCCCCAAATCCGGTCCCGGTGTCCCCAAATCCGGTCCCGGTGTCCCCAAATCCCCCCCGGTGTCCCCAAATCCGGTCCCGGTGTCCCCAAATCCGGTCCCGGTGTCCCCAAATCCGGTCCCGGTGTCCCCAAATCCCCCCCGGTGTCCCCAAATCCCCCCCGGTGTCCCCAAATCCGGTCCCGGTGTCCCCAAATCCGGTCCCGGTGTCCCCAAATCCCCCGGTGTCCCAAATCCGGTCCCGGTGTCCCCAAATCCCCCCCGGTGTCCCCAAATCCCCCCCGGTGTCCCCAAATCCGGTCCCGGTGTCCCCAAATCCGGTCCCGGTGTCCCCAAATCCGGTCCCGGTGTCCCCAAATCCCCCCCGGTGTCCCCAAATCCGGTCCCGGTGTCCCCAAATCCCCCCCGGTGTCCCCAAATCCCCCCGGGGTCCCCAAATCCGGTCCCGGTGTCCCCAAATCCCCCCGGGGTCCCCAAATCCCCCCCGGTGTCCCCAAATCCCCCCCGGTGTCCCCAAATCCGGTCCCGGTGTCCCCAAATCCGGTCCCGGTGTCCCCAAATCCGGTCCCGGTGTCCCCAAATCCCTCCCGGTGTCCCCAAATCCGGTCCCGGTGTCCCCAAATCCGGTCCCGGTGTCCCCAAATCCCCCGGTGTCCCCAAATCCGGTCCCGGTGTCCCCAAATCCCCCCCGGTGTCCCCAAATCCGGTCCCGGTGTCCCCAAATCCGGTCCCGGTGTCCCCAAATCCCCCCCGGTGTCCCCAAATCCGGTCCCGGTGTCCCCAAATCCGGTCCCGGTGTCCCCAAATCCGGTCCCGGTGTCCCCAAATCCCCCCGGTGTCCCCAAATCCGGTCCCGGTGTCCCCAAATCCCCCCCGGTGTCCCCAAATCCGGTCCCGGTGTCCCCAAATCCGGTCCCGGTGTCCCCAAATCCCCCCCGGTGTCCCCAAATCCGGTCCCGGTGTCCCCAAATCCGGTCCCGGTGTCCCCAAATCCCGTCCCGGTGTCCCCAAATCCCCCCCGGTGTCCCCAAATCCGGTCCCGGTGTCCCCAGATCCCCCCGGTGTCCCCAAATCCGGTCCCGGTGTCCCCAAATCCGGTCCCGGTGTCCCCAAATGCTGCCCCTGATGCCACCAAAGCCCCCAAGTGTCCCCAAATGTCCCCAGGACCCTCAAGTGTCCCCAAATGTCCCCCAGGAGGTCACAGCGCGTTTGGGGTGAAATCCTTTAATTGGGCGAGTGTGGGACACGCCGGGGATCTTTGGGGACATCCCGGTGTCACCACGGGGATCCTTGGGGACATCCCGGTGTCACCATGGGGGAGCCTTGGGGACATCCTGGTGTCACCACGGGGATCCTTGGGGACATCCCGGTGTCACCATGGTGGAGCCTTGGGGACATCCCGGTGTCACCATGGTGGAGCCTTGGGGACATCCCGGTGTCACCATGGTGGAGCCTTGGGGACATCCCGGTGTCACCACGGTGGATCCTTGGGGACATCCTGGTGTCACCACGGGGATCCTTGGGGACATCCCGGTGTCACCATGGGGGAGCCTTGGGGACATCCCGGTGTCACCAAGGAGCCTTGGGGACATCCCGGTGTCACCACGGGGGAGCCTTGAGGACATCCCGGTGTCACCATGGGGATCCTTGGGGACATCCCGGTGTCACCATGGGGAGCCTTGGGGACATCCCGGTGTCACCATGGTGGAGCCTTGGGGACATCCCGGTGTCACCACTTGGTCCTTGGGGACATCCCGGTGTCACCATGGGGCTCCTTGGGGACATCCCAGTGTCACCACGGGGATCCTTGGGGACATCCCGGTGTCACCATGGTGGAGCCTTGGGGACATCCCGGTGACACCACGGGAGCCTTGGGGACATCCCGGTGTCACCACGGGGATCCTTGGGGACATCCCGGTGTCACCACGGGGATCCTTGGGGACATCCCGGTGTCACCATGGGGAGCCTTGGGGACATCCCAGTGTCACCGTGGTGGCTCCTTGGGGACACCATCCCATTGTCACCCTCACGGACCCTTGGGGACATCCCGGTGTCACCAAGGTGGCTCTCGGTGACCTCTTGGTGACCTGCTGGTGGCACAGGTTGTCACCGTGGTGGCCCCATGGGGACACCATCCCATTGTCACCACTTGGTCCTTGGGGACATCCCGGTGACACCAAGGTGGCTCTCGGTGACCTCTTGGTGACCTTCTGGTGTCACACGTTGTCACCACTTGGTCCTTGGGGACACCATCCCATGGTCACCACTTGGTCCTTGGGGACATCCCGGTGTCACCAAGGTGGCTCTCGGTGACCTCTTGGTGACCTGCTGGTGTCACACGTTGTCACCCTGGTGGCTTTCTGGGGACACCACCCCCGTTGTCACCACCTGGTCCCTGAGAACATCTCCATGTCACCACGGTGGCCCTTGAGGACACCCCGTTGTCACCCCGGTGGCTCTGTGGGGACACCACGTTGTCGCCACCATGACCCTTGGGGCCACCTCACTGTCACCAAGACGGTTCTTTATGGACACCCCCTGGTCACCACGGTGGCCCCCTGGGGACACCACCACCTTGTCACCGCACCGCCATGACATCGGGACCACCCCGTCGCCACCACGGTGGCTTTTTGGGGACATCATCCCATTGTCACCACCATGACCCTTGGGGCCACCTCACTGTCACCAAGACGGTTCTTTATGGACACCCCCTGGTCACCACGGTGGCTCCCTGGGGACACCACCACCTTGTCACCCCGCCATGACATCGGGACCACCCCGTCGCCACCACGGTGGCTTTTTGGGGACATCATCCCATTGTCACCACCATGACCCTTGGGGCCACCCCGTTGTCACCAAGACGGCTCCTCCAGGACACGCCGTCGCCACCACGGTGGCTTTTTGGGGACATCATCCCATTGTCACCACCATGACCCTTGGGGCCACCCCCGTTGTCACCAAGACGGCTCCTCCAGGACACGCCGTCGCCACCAACGGTGGCTTTTTGGGGACATCATCCCATTGTCCCCACAAGGCCACCCCGCTGTCCCCTCAAGGCCTCCTGGTGACCTTCCGGTGACGTCCCGGTGTCACCCGGGCGTCTCCGTCCCCTCCGGCTGCCGCTCCTTCCTCCACTGCTCCTCCTCCTCCCTGTCCAGGTCGCTCAGGCGCTGCTCCAGCTCCTCGGGAATTGTCACCTCCAGCAGGTTCTCCATGCCCGCCTCCGGCTCGTCCCCGATCAGCACCTGGTGGGGACGCCCCGAAACTCCCAAAACCGCCCCAAAACTGCCGGGACCCCCCGTCCCGCGACCCCCGCCTCACCTGGGATCAGCTTCTGGCAGGTGCTGAGCACCTCGGGGTCCTTCTCCCAGGCGTGGAGCTCACGGAGAACCAGGTAGGAACCTCGGGATCTCAGGTGGAGCCGGCCGCGCTTGGTGGCCGCCAGCTGCTCGGGGACACCGGGGAAAGAAAGCTGGGAATTCTGGGATTTTGGGGATTGGGAGCTTCCCGTGGCTGTTGGAAGCCAAAATTCCGCGAAGAACCCTAAAAAGTTTGTCTTGGGCAGCGAAATTTGTTGTTTGAAACCTCGAAATTCTTGGTGGAACGTCAAGAAGTTCTCACAGAACTCCAAAAAGTCCTCAAGGAACCCCAGAATTCCTCACGGGACAACCAAAGTCTTTGTGGAAGCCCAAAATTCCTCAAAGAAACCCAGAGATCCTCAGGGAACCCCCAAAATTCCTCAAGGATACCTAAAATTTCTCATGGAACCTCCAAAATTCCTTAACAAACCCTCGGAATTCCTCACGGAACTCCCAAAACTTCCTCATAGAAGCTTAGATTTCTGCAGGAACCCCCAAAATTCCTCAAGGAACCCCAGAATTCCTCGAGGAACCCAAAAAATCCTCATGAAAGCCCAAAAAAACTCATCAAAACCCCCAGAATTCCTCATGGAGCCCCCAAAATTCCCTAAGAAACCCCAGAATTCCTGAAGGAACCCCCAAAATTCCTGAAGAAACCCCAAAATTCCTCATGAAACCCCCAAAATTCCTCAAGGAACCCAAAAAAATCCTCAAGAAAGCCCAAAAAACCTCATCAAAACCCCCAGAATTCCTCATGGAGCCCCCAAAATTTCCCTAAGAAAACCCCAGAATTCCTGAAGGAACCCCCAAAATTCCTGAAGAAACCCCAAAAATTCCTCATGAAACCCCCAAAATTCCTCATGAAACCCCCAAAATTCCTCATCAAAACCCCCAAAGTTCCTCACGAAACCCCCAAAGTTCCTCAAGGAACCCCATAATTCCTGAAGGAACCCCAAAATACCCCACCAGCATCAACGTTTCCAGCAGCATCTTGCGGATGTCCGGCTCCTCTTCCCGCCGGTGCTCGGGGGGGAGGTACTGCAGATCCACGGGGAGCTCTGGAAGGGGACAAACCCCCTCAGGAAACCCGGGAATATTCGGGACATTCCCAAAAATCCCCAAAAATCCCCCAAACTCCCCGCTCACGCTCCATCTCCTCCTCGGGGAGCTCCTCGGGGGCCGGCCAGCGGGAGCAGCAGGAACGGGAGCACGTCCACCTCGGGGCTCAGCAGCCGCTCGTGGTTCTCTGGGAATTCCGGAATTTTGGGAATCTCATCCCGGCGTTCCCGACCCCGCCCACCAACCGGGAAGAGCCCCCAGGCAGAGCGGGGTCAGGATCCAGGTGGATTTCCCCCAAAATTTGGGTTTTCCCCCCCCCCCAGTTTCTCCTTTTCTCCCGCATTATCCCGGCTCCACCTTCACACGGAATTTTGGGAATGTTTGGGTTCTCCCATCCCACACCCGCAGAGACGGCAATTCCAGCAATTCCAGCCCGGAATTCCAGCAATTCCAGGGGAATATTCCCAAAAATCCCAACCGAGGCCGTTCCCTCTACTCCCATGCAGCATCCCACGGAATCCCAGGATTTTTACAGGATTCCATGGAATCCCAGGATTTTTAACAGGATTCCAGGGAATTCCAGGATTTTTGACAAGATTCCAGGGAATTCCAGGATTCTAGATGGGATTCCAAGGAATTCCAGGATTTTAGTAAAAATTCCACAGAATTCCAGGATTTTTAACAGGATTCCAGGGAATTCCAGGGTTTTTAACGGGATTCCATGGAATTCCAGGATTTTTAAGAGGATTACAGGGAATTCCAGGGTTTTAGATGGGATTCCAAGGAATTCCAGGATTTTAGTAAAAATTCCATGGGAATTCCAGGACTTTTAACAGGATTCCAGGGAATTCCAGGGTTTTAGATCGGATTCCAAGGATTTCCAGGTTTTTTAGTAGGGAATCTCATGGAATTCCACTGTTTTAGGTTGGTTTCCCCCTGGAATTCCAGGATTTTTCACAGGGATTCTTTGCAATTCCAGGATTTTCCTAGGAATTCCAGGATTTGAGGAGGAATTTCACAGGATTGCAGGATTTCAGCAGGAATTCCTTGGAATTTGAGAAGAATTTTCAGGGGATTCCAGGATGTCAGGAGGATTTCAGCAGGAATTCCAGGAATTTAGTTAGGATTCCAAGGAATTCCAGGATTTTAATTGGGATTCCACAGAGTTGCAGGATTTTAATCGGATTCCAAGGAATTCCAGGATTTTAGTTCGGATTTCAATGAAATTCCAGGATTTTAATCAGAATACCACGTAATTCCAGGATTTTACTAAGAATTTCCCAGAGTTCCAGGATTTTAACTGGGATTCCAAGGAAATTCCAGGATTTTAGTAAGGATTCCATGGAATTCCAGATTTTTTTAACAGGATTCCATGGAATTCCAGGATTTCAGCAAGAATTCCATGGAATTCCAGGATTTTAGTCAAGATTCCATGGAATTCCAGGATTTTTACTAGGCTTCTCAGGAATTCCAGGATTTTTGCAGAATTCCACAGATGTCCATTATTTTAGTCAAGATTCCATGGAATTCCAGGATTTTCCCCAGATTCCCCATTCCCAGCTGGAATTGGGCTCTTCCAGGGATTCCAGGAATTCTGGGATGGGAGGGATTTAGGGACGATCCCATCCCAAGCATTCCAAGGACCGGGACAATTCCCAAAATCCTGGGAATGCTCTGAGCTGGGAATTCCAGCGGCCAAAATTCCCTGGGAATTCCATCCTGGAATTGGGAATTCGATCCCAAAACCTCCTGGCATCCTCAGCCCCAGCCCCACAGGGATGGGAATTCCAGCCGGGAATTCCGGCCCTTTCCAGGGGAATTTTTCTGGAATTCCCAAATTTCCCCCCCCCCCATTTCATCTCCAAATTTTTCCTCTTCCACTTCTCAACTTCTGTCAAGAAAATCCCACAAAAAAAACCCAAAAAATCCCAAAAATTTCACCCCGAATCCCTCAAATTTCACCCCAAATCCCCCAAATTCCCAATCCCAGAAGTCCAAATTCCATCCCCAAAGTTTTCCATTCCACTGCTTCACTCTGGTCCTGAAATTCCCAAAAAACCCCACCCACAAATCCCCCCCCACCAAAATCCCCAAATTTTCACCCCAAATTTCCAATCCCAGAAGCTCAAATTCCCCAAATCCGCTTCCAAAAATTTCCAGGGAATTTTCCCGGAGCTTTTCCCAGCAGGAGGATTCTCCCCAGCCCCATTTCCCAGGAAATTCTGGGAATCCTCGGCCTCAGTTCCTGCCCTGCTTTCCCGAGGCTGCAAATCCCAGAATTCCACCAATTCCAGGGGAATATTCCCAAAAATCCCCAAAAAATCCCAAAAAATTCCTCCAAAAATTCCCAAAAAGTCCCCAAAAATTCCCAAAATATCCACAAAAAAGCCCCAACAAATCCTGAAAAAATCCAACAAAAACTCCTAAAAATTATCCGAAAATCCCTCAAATAAAATCCCAAAATAGTCACAAAAAATCCATCAACAACTCCTAAAAATTATCCGAAAATCCCTCAAATAAAATCCCAAAGTAATCACAAAAAATGCAATAAAAACTCCTAAAAATTATCTGAAAATCCCTCAAAGAAAATCCCAAAATAGTCACAAAAAACCCAACAAAAACTCCTAAAAATTATTTGAAAATCCCTCTAATAAATCCCCAAAATAGTCACAAAAAATGCAACAAAAAGTCCTAAAAATTATCCAAAAATCCCTCAAATAAAATCCCAAAATAGTCACAAAAATGCAACAAAAAGTCCTAAAAATTATTTGAAAATCCCTCAAATAAAATCCCAAAGTAATCACAAAAAATCCAACAAAAACTCCTAAAAATTATCCAAAAATCCCTCAAATAAAATCCCAAAGTAATCACAAAAAATGCAACAAAAACTCCTAAAAAATTATCCAAAAATCCCTCAAATAATAAAACCACAAAATAGTCACAAAAATGCAACAAAAACTCCTAAAAATTATTTGAAAATCCCTCAAATAAAATCTCCAAATAGTCACAAAAAGTCCAATAAAACTTCTAAAAATTATCCAAAAATCCCTCAAATAAAATCCCAAAGAAATCACAAAAAATTCAACAAAAACTTCTAAAAATTATTTGAAAATCTCTCAAATAAAATCCCAAAGAAATCACAAAAAATTCAACAAAAACTCCTAAAAATTATCCAAAAATCCCTCAAATAAAATCCCAAAGTAATCACAAAAAATCCAACAAAAACTCCTAAAAATTATCCGAAAATCCCTCAAATAAAATCCCAAAATTGTCACAAAAAAATCCAACAAAAACTCCTAAAAATTATCCGAAAATCCCTCAAAGAAAATCCCAAAATAGTCACAAAAAATGCAACAAAAACTCCTAAAAATTATTTGAAAATCCCTCAAATAAAATCCCAAAATTGTCACAAAAAACCCAACAAAAACTCCTAAAAATTATCCGAAAATCCCTCAAATAAAATCCCAAAAATAGTCACAAAAATTAAAAAAAAAAGTCCTCAAAATTATCCAAAAATCCCTCAAATAAAATCCCAAAGTAATCACAAAAAAATTCAACAAAAACTCCTAAAAATTATCCCAAAAATCCCTCAAAAAAAATCCCAAAGTAATTACAAAAAATTCAACAAAAACTCCTAAAAATTATCCGAAAATCCCTCAAATAAAATCCCCAAATAGTCCCAAAAAATGCAACAAAAACTGCTAAAAATTATTTGAAAATCCCTCAAATAAAATCCCAAAGTAATCACAAAAAATGCAACAAAAACTCCTAAAAATTATTTGAAAATCCCTCAAATAAAATCCCAAAGTAATCACAAAAAAATCCAACAAAAACTCCTAAAAATTATTTGAAAATCCCTCAAAAAAAACCCAAAATTGTCACAAAAAATCCTACAAAAGTCCTCAAAATATCCCCCCAAAAATCCCCAAATATTCACCAAAAAAACCCCCAAAAAATCCCGAAGCAAACCAACCAAAAACCCACAAACAGAAATAAATTCCTAAAAAACGCCCACAGAACAGCCCAAAACCGGCAGGAGAACGGCCCCCAAACCTCGCAGGAGCCCCAAAAGCGCGGATCCCTACCGTGCTGGAAGCAGCAGTTGCGCAGCGCGCCCAGCGCTCCTCGCCGCATCTGGGCCGAGCGCGCGCCGCGCAGCAGGGCCACGAGGCGCCGCAGCGCCCGGCTGCGCGGCCCACCCGCAGGATCGCAGAGCGCCGCATGGAAACAGAACAGAAACAAGCCCAACGGAACGTTAGGATACGGGCCAGAGTGCACCCTGGGTCACGCTAATTACGTCACATGACACCAGATTATATATTATATATTATACTATACTATATTATGTATTATATATCATATATTATATTATATATTTATATCACGCGGGATCGCAGAGCGCCGCATGGAAACAGAACAGAAACAAGCCCAACGGAACGTTAGGATACGGGCCAGAGTGCACCTTGGGTCACGCTAATTACGTCACATGACACCAGATTATATATTGTACTATACTATATTATATTATATGTTATATATATATATTATATATTTATATTACGCAGGATCGCAGAGCGCCGCATGGAAACAGAACAGAAACAAGCCCAACGGAACGTTAGGATACGGGCCAGAGTGCACCCTGGGTCACGCTAATTACGTCACATGACCACCAGATTATATATTATACTATACTATATTATATTATATTATGTATTATATTTAATATATTATGTTATATTATATATTTATATTACATTATATTAATTACATTTATTATATTTATTATATTATATTACATTATATTATATAAATTATATTATATTATTTTGTATTTATTATATTATATTATATTAATTATATTATATTATATTATATTACATTATATTAATTATGTTTGTTATATTACGTTACATTACGTTATGTTACATTACGTTATATTACGTTATATTACATATTGCATTACACCAATCGCTTATACCACACGACACCACGCTCTATTACAACCCATTACATTCCACCACATCGCGACATTCCACCACATCGCGACATTCCACCGCATCGCGACATTCCACCGCGTCGCGACATTCCACCGCGTCGCGACATTGCACCGCGTCGCGACATTCCACCGCGTCGCGACATTCCAACGCATCGCGACATTCCACCGGATCGCGGACATTCCACCGCGTCGCGACATTCCAACGGATCGCGACATTCCACCGGATCGCGACATTCCACCGCGTCGCGACATTCCACCCGCGTCGCGACATTCCACCGGATCGCGACATTCCACCGCGTCGCGACATTCCACCGCGTCGCGACATTCCACCGCGTCGCGACATTCCACCGCGTCGCGACATTCCACCGCGTCGCGACATTCCACCGCGTCGCGACATTCCACCGCGTCGCGACATTCCACCGCGTCGCGACATTCCACCACGTCGCGACATTCCACCGTGTCGCGACATTGCACCACATCGCGACATTCCACCGCGTCGCGACATTCCACCTACGTCGCGACATTCCATCGCGTCGCGACATTCCACCGCGTCGCGACATTCCAACGGATCGCGACATTCCACCGCGTCGCGACATTCCACCGGATCGCGACATTCCACCCGCGTCGCGACATTCCAACGGATCGCGACATTCCACCGCGTCGCGACATTGCACCGCGTCGCGACATTCCACCACATCGCGACATTCCACCACATCGCGACATTCCACCGCGTCGCGACATTCCACCGCGTCGCGACATTCCACCGCGTCGCGACATTCCACCGCGTCGCGACATTCCACCACATCGCGACATTCCACCACATCGCGACATTCCACCGCGTCGCGACATTCCACCGCGTCGCGACATTCCACCACATCGCGACATTCCACCACATCGCGACATTCCACCGGATCGCGACATTCCACCGCGTCGCGACATTCC